>NC_063047.1:0-127500 GCF_018812025.1 Megalobrama amblycephala
CCCTAACCCTAACCCTAACCCTAACCCTAACCCTAACCCTAACCCTAACCCTAACCCTAACCTAACCCTAACCCTAACCCTAACCCTAACCCTAACCCTAACCCTAACCCTAACCCTAACCCTAACCCTAACCCTAACCCTAACCCTAACCCTAACCTAACCCTAACCCTAACCCTAACCCTAACCCTAACCCTAACCCTAACCCTAACCCTAACCCTAACCCTAACCCTAACCCTAACCCTAACCCTAACCCTAACCCTAACCCTAACCCTAACCCTAACCCTAACCCTAACCCTAACCCTAACCCTAACCCTAACCCTAACCCTAACCCTAACCCTAACCCTAACCCTAACCCTAACCCTAACCCTAACCCTAACCCTAACCTAACCCTAACCCTAACCCTAACCCTAACCCTAACCCTAACCCTAACCTAACCCTAACTAACCTAACCCTAACCCTAACCCTAACCCTAACCCTAACCCTAACCCTAACCCTAACCCTAACCCTAACCCTAACCCTAACCCTAACCCTAACCCCCTAACCCTAACCCTAACCCTAACCCTAACCCTAACCCTAACCCTAACCCTAACCCTAACCCTAACCCTAACCCTAACCCTAACCCTAACCCTAACCCTAACCCTAACCCTAACCCTAACCCTAACCCTAACCCTAACCCTAACCCTAACCCTAACCCTAACCCTAACCCTAACCCTAACCCTAACCCTAACTAACCTAACCCTAACCCTAACCCTAACCCTAACCCTAACCCTAACCCTAACCCTAACCCTAACCCTAACCCTAACCCTAACCCTAACCCTAACCCTAACCCTAACCCTAACCCTAACCCTAACCCTAACCCTAACCCTAACCCTAACCCTAACCCTAACCCTAACCCTAACCCTAACCCTAACCCTAACCCTAACCCTAACCCTAACCCTAACCCTAACCCTAACCCTAACCCTAACCCTAACCCTAACCCTAACCCTAACCCTAACCCTAACCCTAACCCTAACCCTAACCCTAACCCTAACCCTAACCCTAACCCTAACCCTAACCCTAACCCTAACCCTAACCCTAACCCTAACCCTAACCCTAACCCTAACCCTAACCCTAACCCTAACCCTAACCCTAACCCTAACCCTAACCCTAACCCTAACCCTAACCCTAACCCTAACCCTAACCCTAACCCTAACCCTAACCCTAACCCTAACCCTAACCCTAACCCTAACCCTAACCCTAACCCTAACCCTAACCCTAACCCTAACCCTAACCCTAACCCTAACCCTAACCCTAACCCTAACCCTAACCCTAACCCTAACCCTAACCCTAACCCTAACCCTAACCCTAACCCTAACCCTAACCCTAACCCTAACCCTAACCCTAACCCTAACCCTAACCCTAACCCTAACCCTAACCCTAACCCTAACCCTAACCCTAACCCTAACCCTAACCCTAACCCTAACCCTAACCCTAACCCTAACCCTAACCCTAACCCTAACCCTAACCCTAACCCTAACCCTAACCCTAACCCTAACCCTAACCCTAACCCTAACTAACCTAACCCTAACCCTAACCCTAACCCTAACCCTAACCCCCTAACCCTAACCCTAACCCTAACCCTAACCCTAACCCTAACCCTAACCCTAACCCTAACTAACCCTAACCCTAACCCTAACCCTAACCCTAACCCTAACCCTAACCCTAACCCTAACCCTAACCCTAACCCTAACCCTAACCCTAACCCTAACCCTAACCCTAACCCTAACCCTAACCCTAACCCTAACCCTAACCCTAACCCTAACCCTAACCCTAACCCTAACCCTAACCCTAACCCTAACCCTAACCCTAACCCTAACCCTAACCCTAACCCTAACCCTAACCCTAACCCTAACCCTAACCCTAACCCTAACCCTAACCCTAACCCTAACCCTAACCCTAACCCTAACCCTAACCCTAACCCTAACCCTAACCCTAACCCTAACCCTAACCCTAACCCTAACCCTAACCCTAACCCTAACCCTAACCCTAACCCTAACCCTAACCCTAACCCTAACCCTAACCCTAACCCTAACCCTAACCCTAACCCTAACCCTAACCCTAACCCTAACCCTAACCCTAACCCTAACCCTAACCCTAACCCTAACCCTAACCCTAACCCTAACCCTAACCCTAACCCTAACCCTAACCCTAACCCTAACCCTAACCCTAACCCTAACCCTAACCCTAACCCTAACCCTAACCCTAACCCTAACCCTAACCCTAACCCTAACCCTAACCCTAACCCTAACCCTAACCCTAACCCTAACCCTAACCCTAACCCTAACCCTAACCCTAACCCTAACCCTAACCCTAACCCTAACCCTAACCCTAACCCTAACCCTAACCCTAACCCTAACCCTAACCCTAACCCTAACCCTAACCCTAACCCTAACCCTAACCCTAACCCTAACCCTAACCCTAACCCTAACCCTAACCCTAACCCTAACCCTAACCCTAACCCTAACCCTAACCCTAACCCTAACCCTAACCCTAACCCTAACCCTAACCCTAACCCTAACCCTAACCCTAACCCTAACCCTAACCCTAACCCTAACCCTAACCCTAACCCTAACTAACCTAACCCTAACCCTAACCCTAACCCTAACCCTAACCCTAACCCTAACCCTAACCCTAACCCTAACCCTAACCCTAACCCTAACCCTAACCCTAACCCTAACCCTAACCCTAACCCTAACCCTAACCCTAACCCTAACCCTAACCCTAACCCTAACCCTAACCCTAACCCTACTCCTACCCTACTCCTACCCTCGGACTCCTACCCTCGGACTCCTACCCTCGGACTCCTACCCCTCGGACTCCTACCCTCGGACTCCTACCCTCGGACTCCTACCCTCGGACTCCTACCCCTCGGACTCCTACCCCTCGGACCCTACCCCTCGGACCCTACCCTCGGACCCTACCCTCGGACCCTACCCTCGGACTCCTACCCCTCGGACTCCTACCCTCGGACTCCTACCCCTCGGACTCCTACCCCTCGGACTCCTACCCTCGGACTCCTACCCTCGGACTCCTACCCCTCGGACTCCTACCCTCGGACTCCTACCCTCGGACTCCTACCCTCGGAACCCTACTCCTACCCTCGGACTCCTACCCCTCGGACTCCTACCCCTCGGACTCCTACCCCTCGGACTCCTACCCCTCGGACTCCTACCCCTCGGACTCCTACCCCTCGGACTCCTACCCCTCGGACTCCTACCCTCGGACTCCTACCCTCGGACTCCTACCCCTCGGACTCCTACCCCTCGGACTCCTACCCCTCGGACTCCTACCCCTCGGACTCCTACCCTCGGACTCCTACCCCTCGGACTCCTACCCCTCGGACTCCTACCCCTCGGACTCCTACCCCTCGGACTCCTACCCCTCGGACTCCTACCCCTCGGACTCCTACCCCTCGGACTCCTACCCTCGGACTCCTACCCCTCGGACTCCTACCCCTCGGACTCCTACCCCTCGGACTCCTACCCTCGGACTCCTACCCCTCGGACTCCTACCCCTCGGACCCTACTCCTACCCTCGGACTCCTACCCCTCGGAACCCTAACCCTAACCCTACTCCTACCCTCGGACCCTAACCCTAACTCCTACCCTCGGACCCTACCCCTCGGACTCCTACCCCTCGGACTCCTACCCCTCGGACTCCTACCCCTCGGACCCTACCCCTCGGACTCCTACCCTCGGACTCCTACCCTCGGACTCCTACCCCTCGGACTCCTACCCCTCGGACTCCTACCCCTCGGACTCCTACCCCTCGGACTCCTACCCCTCGGACTCCTACCCTCGGACTCCTACCCTCTAACTAACCCTAACCCTAACCCTAACCCTAACCCTAACCCTAACCCTAACCCTAACCCTAACCCTAACCCTAACCCTAACCCTAACCCTAACCCTAACCCTACCCTCGGACTCCTACCCTCGGACTCCTACCCCTCGGACTCCTACCCCTCGGACTCCTACCCCTCGGACTCCTACCCTCGGACTACCCTAACCCTAACCCTAACCCTCGGACTCCTACCCTCGGACTCCTACCCTCGGACCTACCCCTCGGACTCCTACCCCTCGGACTCCTACCCCTCGGACTCCTACCCCTCGGACTCCTACCCCTCGGACTCCTACCCCTCGGACTCCTACCCCTCGGACTCCTACCCCTCGGACTCCTACCCCTCGGACTCCTACCCCTCGGACTCCTACCCCTCGGACTCCTACCCCTCGGACTCCTACCCCTCGGACTCCTACCCCTCGGACTCCTACCCCTCGGACTCCTACCCCTCGGACTCCTACCCCTCGGACTCCTACCCCTCGGACTCCTACCCCTCGGACTCCTACCCTCGGACTCCTACCCTCGGACTCCTACCCTCGGACTCCTACCCCTCGGACTCCTACCATAAATAAAAAAAAAATAATGATATTCAACGCTTTTATTTTTTTTTTTCTCAAGATCAAATGAAACATTTACAAGAAAACAGACAATTACAAATGCTAAGGTCAACAAGAAGCATGAACATTTCTCCAAAGAGGAACAATACAGAAGAGCATGACATCACAAAAAAGCAAAAAAGAGCATGCGTGGGGTTGCTAGTGGAGGATATGGAGTTGGAGTGAAGCATGATCTGAAGGGGCGCTGATAGGGGAAAACATGACAGCAATAATCCAGGAAGGATTCTGGGAGAAAAATGGCAGGTAAAGACAGGGAGTAAACCCCAACATAATCACCAGGATGCAGGCCCACAATGGAGTTGGAGGATGGACAGGTGTGGACAGGTCAGCCTAAAGTAGAGGAAGAAAGGACAACAGTGGAACCAAAAGGGGTGGACGATGGCAAAGCCATAGGACCAGAAGTGATTGACCAAGGCAGACCAAAAAGGGAGACCAGTTTAGCTTGACGGATGACTGGCCACATTAGAACAGATAGGTTGTGTTGTAGCAGTAAAGCTTTAATAAGTGAAAACAACAATTACTCAGGAGCTTAACACACAGACACAGAACCAACTTAAACACATGTAAAAACAGACAAGGAACTTGAAATGGAGTGTATATACAGAGACTAAATGAGTGAGTCAACCAAGGGCAGGTGGACACACTAGGCTGCATAATAACAAACATACAGGAAACTAGTTCTCACACCAAAAAAAAAAAAAAAAAAAAAAAAAAAAAAATATTTGACCTTAACCCAAGAACAAAAATACTTCAAAATGAAAGCATAAATACAAAACAAGGCATATAAATAAATAAAAAATATATATATTAAAAATTACAAGTCAGTTCATAGTTGACAAATACAGTCATGGTCTTACAAAGCTTTACAATATAGGAAGGGGCATACAAGACAAATAATGCAAGGAACAAGTGAAGGGTAGATAAAAAGGCAAAATAAACACCACTTTAAAAAGCATAGATAAATACCATAAATGCAAAGGGACAAACCAAAAAAAAAAAAAAAAAAAAAAAAAAGGCATAATAAATCCAAGGGACAAAAAGGCATTATGAAGCATGCAGACAGGTTTAACAGTATATTAAACAAAAGCATACATCCACACTAACTAGAATCAAGATTCAAGACTGACTTTCTTCAAAGTCTCATACACAAACAAGCAGAGCTGAAATGTAAAGAGCATTAGTAAACCCTGAAACATGCTTGGCTAAAAACTTTAACAGCTTGTTAATGCAGCTGGTCAGCCATTCCTGATAGACCAACCCGCTCTACTGGCCTGAAGTGATCTGTTGATTCCCAGTTATACTCTGGGTCTCTCGTATTCCTCCAGTGTTCTGCTAATAAGAACCTCCCATTACCTACCCATTTCTCCTCACCCGTTCCCCGGCTCCACTACTCACCTGTTCCAACCATCCAAGAAGTATGTGCACTCCAGTCTCCTCCACTCACTAGTCATAGTCCTCCCCTTTTGCCAGGTATCTTGGGATGAGACGGTTATTAATTATTCAGTCATCAGTAACTCTGAATTAGCTATTGCTCACCTGTTTCAGTGCATTCCATCGGTTCAATAAATTCCTGTTTGACTTTGATGATAATCCGGTCTCTGAGTCCAGAATTCAGTTACATTATACAGTACAATACAAGTTACAATAACAGCTTTACAATAAAATAGAAAGGGGCATAAAATCATCAAGTCTATGGGAACAGGGCCATAAAACAGCATAATAGCAAGCTATGCAAGGAGTACAAATGAAAGGTGGTACACATGATACATTGTAAATGGATTTTTAGTTGAATATAAAAGGATCAAATAAATCCCATTAGATCTCAGACCTACATAGAAAAAAATAGAAGTTAGTATAATACATGTTAATTTTTTTTTAAACCATACATTTTCCTAAATCTGTGTGAAAGCAGTAAAAGAAAAAAAAAAAAAAAACACTTACAGAATGGCAAAACACTGGCATAGGCCAGCTGCTAAAACATTGTAAAACACCCTCATTAACACTACGATGACTGCAACAAAATAAAAAGTGATAAAACAAGTCGATATTGATGAATATACAAAAACTGCCTATACATTGATTTGTTTTTGACCATTAAAACTTACTTTTTACACTTAGTCTTTCATTTAATACCAGACTCAAGGGATTTAACCCTTAAAGTTGTTGACAATTTATTTCTAATTATATAATGAAGCTGTTGCATAACAAGGGAAAAATTAACAACATTAAAAGAACACTGTCACATTCCAAAACTCCAACCTTCAGCTGCTTCTTCACTCTTCATAACAAACTGCAAGTTCAGCCACTGGCATTTATACCCATGGGCACAACCATTGACAGATATGCAAGCAACCAGAAATTAAATTAAACAAATATACAATCCTCAATATCATAAGCTTTTTGCAAGTGCCCTAATTTAAGAAAAACATTATATAACAACATATTTCACCATTGTGATGTCTTTTAATTTAAAACAAAAAACAAAAAATACAATCCTATTAAACCCCCAGATTGGTTTCTCCCAACTCCCATGATGCACCACAGAAAATATATAAAAGACCATTTCAGAAACATCTCTGGTTTTTCCAGCTGGTTCTAGTATAACATGGGTTAATTGTAACACTTCCAATTTCTCCAATAAGGAACAAGTTACAAATCACCTGATTCACTTCACACAGGCTTGGTTTGGTCCTTATTCCACAGGCAAGAAAGTAGAGCCCTCGGGCAGACACAGCAGATTTTAGAGGAGAAAAACTAATTTAGATGTAAGAAAGTAACTTTTTTTTACTTCATTTATTTTTATGGCAATTCCTGCTTTGTAGTTAAACTCATCAAAGTTAAATTGTTTATTGTGTGTCTTTGTATATATTTTTCATGCAAGTTGTAAGTGCCAGTGTTTTGGCTGTTAGCTGGAAGGTGAATTAGTTCATGGCTAAAAGACTCTGGGTTAGTTGTAACATCAATGAAGCAAGTACATTTTTGTTTGTTTTATTTCAGTATGCCTAGGTCAGGGGTGTCCAAACTCAGTCCTGGAGGGCCACTGTCCTGCAAAGTTTAGCTCCATCTTGCCTCAACACACCTGACTGGAAGTTTCTAGTATGCCTAGTAGACCTTGATTAGCTGAATTAGTTCAGGTGTGCTTAATTGGAGTTGTTGCTGAACTCTGCAGATTGGTGGCCCTCCAGGAGCAGAATTGGACACCCCTGGCCTCAGTCTTGGAAGAGAAAGAGAAATTGAGGAATGTAAAATGAGCATTTGAACATTTTTGTTACACACATGCACATAAACTAATTATGTAAAAAAAAAAAAAAAAGTCTGAGTTGAATAAAAAAACTTTCAAAACTGATTTTTTGTTATAATCCTTTTTATATTGTTACATCTATCCCTATATCATAATGTCACATCTCACCCCAGGGTCTGTTACAACTAACCCGGACTATGGGGTGAACTGTAACATTTCACTCCTCGTGTTTGAACTAAACCACACTTTTTCTGTTTGTGCTGCAAAGATAACAGCTATGTCATTTAATAGCTGACACTTGTAACTAGTTTCATTCACATTTTGAACATACTGGCTTAAAAGAACTTCAAGATAGACAGAAATTTCAAAAATGTTACAACCATCTCCAGTCTCGCACAGGTATGTTTCTAGCAATAGCCAAAAATAATACATTGTATGGGTCAAAATTATGTCAAAAATCATTAGGATATTAAATAAATTTCATGTTCCATGAAGACATTTTGTAAATTACCTACTGTAAATATATCAAAAAAATATTTTTGTTAGTGGCTATGCATTGCTAAGGACTTCATTTGGACAACTTTAAAGGTGATTTTCTCAGTATTTAGATTTTTTTTTTTTTTTGCACCCTCAGACTCCAGATTGTCACATAGTTCTATCTCATCCAAATATTGTCCTGTCCTAACAAACCATACACCAATTGAAAGCTTATTTATTCAGCTTTAATATTATGTATAAATCTCAATTTTAAAAAATTGACCCTTATCAGTTAATGTATTGGATTTGTGGACCAGGGTCATATATGACATTTTGTTTCATACGTTTTTGTATGGCAATAACATAACTTGCATCCCCTAACACAACAACTTAAATTCATCATCTTAACCCAGGGCAATATGTTAGTTATGTTTTTGTAATAAGAAAAATGGGTAAATGTGTGGAACAGTTTATGGTTTAGTTAGTTAATTTTGTCATTACGATTGTAAAGGCAATATTGTGGTATCATAATTAAAATGCTGAAATTCGTCAAATTTCATGTATGCTATTTTGGGCAATGCTTCATTCAGTCTGGCTGATGTCATGAGTTACGAGTTTACCTGGGTCTCCAGATTTTTACCTGCTTCTGTTTTTTTTTTTTTTTTTTTTTTTACTGTCAGGATACAGATAAAAGGTAAGTTGGGACTTTTTTTTAATTAATGTTTTTTAAAAAAGACTATGTATAAAGATGTCAGCTGTGGTTCTTTTTTGTGGAGAACTCAGCTCATGTTTTTGCATAATGGTTAATGCAAGCCAAACTTATGTTATGTTCCTATTATTCATATCTTTATAAAATGTGCAAAGTTCACAATGATGAAATATAACATGGAAAACATTAAGTAATTTTTTATTTAGTATTTTTTATTATTATTAATCACTCAAATATACTGCTAAGTTCTTCATTGTCATCTGAACTTAGAAGATGTAGTTTTTTTAAAAAATGCATTCAAAAGCTTACGTGATGTTTGATTTTAAAAAACATTTAAAAAGTGGTGAAGAACCGTCAGTATCACGCACATCTGCTATGTTTGTAGTTCTTTTTATTCATGTTTGTAGTTCTGAACCTCCTCCTCAGGTTGGAATTGCAAGGGTCTTCATAACCAATTTATACTGATATCATTTAGCCAGCAACTGCACATTTATTGATTATTTGTGCATTGATTAGAAGTTGTTTGCTTCTGTGGTTTTTCTCCAGCTGTAATGATACTAAACCTCTTACACTGCTAACTGACCAAAATATTTTTTTTTTGTACTACCTTCAGTTAGAATAATGCAGCATTCATTCTTCAGTCGCAAATATGTTAAAGACGTTTGTAAGAAGGACTTATTGTGCAACCCATGGTAAGTCAAGGAACCCCAAGTACTTTTATGCTCACTCTAAAATATAAAAATAACAAAATTGATTTTACCATCTACATTCAATTCCAAATTTGGCAAAATGTTATAATTGTTAATACATAATACAAAATTATATTTTTTGAAATGTTTCTTATCGTATTATGTGTATAATCAAGATTTACTTTAGAAAAAAATGGATACTGTTGTCTTCTGCATTTTTTCTCATTACTCGTTAAACAAATTTAATATAATACAGCGTTAACATATCTTTCTTTATATTCTGAGCTAACGGTTCAGGAACACTTTCATCATTTAACATCATTTGTGAGTCTCTTATCAGTCTTGCATATTTCAGATGTGTGTCAGTGTCTGTTTTATGAAATATGCGAAAAATTCATATTCATATTTAGGCTATATTTCCTCATCGGGGGAGGGGCGTTTTTGGCATGATTGTATATTTAAGCTTTATCTTACTAATTTGTGTAACATAAACACAGAAGTCATTATATTCTTTGTAAAGATTAGATTCTAAGCTTTCAAATGGTACCATATATGGGTTGGTAGTATCTCCAGAAATCTTAAAACAAAATAAGTGAAAATATTATGACGGCAGAGTGGAAGAGGTTCAAATCAATGGAGAATATCCCGTGAGTGCTCGCCCCCCAGCGGCGTTATTCCACCTGAACTCTTAAGTTAAAACATTGATTTGTTTGAAGATGAATATAAACTTGTTTTCTTTGTAGTATTCGATGTCTGAAAACATTTTTTATTTTGACCAGTTGTCATTTTCTGCAAATAAATGCACTAAATTATATCTTTACTTGAAATTTTAAGAAGAAATGGCATCAGTAGTAGTATTTTACTCAGATACATATAAATAAAAAAAAATCTGATTTTGTCTCTTAATTTTTCCAGAGCTGTATGGATTCTAATCTAAACTGTCTAATTTAATGTGCTTAAATGACCAATGATTGACTGTTGTGGAGAGAAAAAAAACAAACAAAATCGAGATCATTAAATAAAACAATAATAATGTGTGACTTATTTAGGGTTCTTCTGGCACACAATAATTACAGTTGGGTATGAAACAGTGCTGTGTTGTAAAAACTGTATTTGGAACATTTTATCTGAAATGAGGAAACTGCACAGTCTTTGCGCAGCCGCGTCACAGCGCTGTTCTCACAGGAGATCTCGCGATGACTTCTTGGTTGCTAAGCAACGCAGAGGCGAGCGTTCGGTTCGCGTGCTAAAGGAGCTAAATCAAGACCGCAGATTCGCAGCTGAAGGTAAAAGATCACTTTGTTTGTGTTTGTGTTTGTGAGGTCCTCGTGTGGTCATTTGGTTAGTTTAACAGAGGTTCTTCTTTAGAGCCAGAGCAGAGGAGACAGCTTTGTTGCTAATTCGCTGCTAGCTGATTAAAGATCCTCTGCCTGTTTTATCATCAGTTTCTGTACGACTTTCCATATATTTATTGTGTTTCTGTAGCTGAAGGACCAGAACTTTAAACACTTGTTTGCACGACGCTTTATTTCATCCCTCATGGTTTGTGTTTTGGGTCACAGTATGACAGGATGAACGCCTGTAATAATTATTAAATGTCATCATATTATAATCATATCAGAATGATTTCTGAAGGATCATGTGACACTGAAGACTGAAGTAATGATGCTGAAAATTCACAGGAGTAAATAATAAAGTATAAAAAACTGCACTGTATCACAGTTTTAACATGTTTGAGTTTTGAACACTTTCAGACACAATGGCAGGTCAGAGACCCGTGAGCCGTGGATCCTTTGGGCCAGGCCCTGGAAGACCCCCGACAGCCATCCGACCCCCACAGACAGCCGTCAGAGTCGGTACTGCGGTGAGGGATCTGATCAGCTCTTATTACAGTTATGCTGAGAGGTAAGAGTGCGCTGATGAGCTGTCTGTGTTGTTACGGGTCACAGGTGGCCCCGGGGACCGGCCGTCCCGGCACCAGAGGGGGACCCGTGGCCAGTCCTGGTGTTTTATCGGCTCAGATTAAAGTGGCCGATCGGCCAGTGACTCAACAGGGCCTCAGCGGAATGAAGACGGGCATGAAAGGTCAACTTTCCTTCTTTCTCAGAATGTCAAACTCTTGTGAGATCTGCACACTCACCCGTTTGTTTTCACTCCTTAAGGACCTCAGAGGCAAATTCTGGATAAGTCATATTACCTTGGGTTATTACGGTAAAGAGTCTAAGCGTTATTTATTGAATATTTCATCATCTCTCAGATAAAACGGACTGATAACTATTTAGTTTGTTTGCTTCAGGAGTAAAATAAATGAGCTGACGATGGAGTCGAGCAAACTACAGAAGGACATTGACACCTTCAGTCAGGAGAATTCAGTCTTTCTTTCTTATGAAAAACGGTAAGTTAACCTTCAGAGCCGCCAGAATTGTCGTAATAGTACCTGTAGACAAAGAAACAATTATAATATATTAATAATATTATTCTTAAATTTGACCCTGGACCACAAAACAAAAAATATTTGTAGCAATAGCCAACAATACATTGTATGGATCAAAATGATCGATTTTTCTTTTATGGTGAAAATCATTCTGATATTCAGTAAAGATCATGTTCCATGAAGATATTTTGTCAATTTACTACCGCAAATATATTAAAAATGTATTTTTGTGAGTGCAAGACTTCATTTGGACCACTTTAAAGGTGATTTTCTCAATAATTAGATATTTTGCGCCCTCAGATTCCAGATTTTCAAATAGTTGTATCTCGGCCAAATATTGTCCAATCCTAACAAACCATACGTCAATGGAAAGATTACTTATTAAGCTTCTTATGACTGCTTTTGTGGTCCAGGGTCACAAAATGTAAATATTTTGATGCATAAATGTAGGCTTAACTTTTTATATTTATATTTTTGGAATTTTTTCTTTAGTTTTGATGTCATCAGGATGTAGTGACTAATTTCATGTTTTAAAACTTTTTATGTGAACAGAGCAGAAGTCCTGGCTGGAGAAATTAAAGATCTTCAAGGGCAGCTGGCAGATTACAACATGGTATATTATTTTAAACCAGTTAGTAGAAGTGCTGCAGGTGTTTATATTATAAATCTGTAAAACCATCCGAGTTAGAAGTTGTAATTTTGAGATGTGTGATGCCATCATTTAAACAGGCTGTGTCTTTTTTCAAATTACCAGCTTGTTGACAAGCTGAACACGAACACTGAGATGGATGAAGTCATAAATGACATCATCATGGTGAGTTCACATTGTTTCTTCTTCTTTACTCTTGTTGTATTCCTGCTCATTTTATCTTTGTTTGTCTCATTAGCTGAAAGCACAGAATGACAGAGAAGCTCAAAGCATGGACGTGATATTCACTGAGAGACGAGAGTAAGTGCTTTTGTTTCTTCACAAGTAAGTCATTTGCAGTGTTTGTGCTCTAGAGGGCAGCAGCTGATCTGTGTTTAACCCTCCTCAACAAACTGGAGCTACAAGAGTCAGATAAATCACACCAAAACCTCCTTTTAAATGAGCGATTTTACATATTGCAGCAAAACTACATGCAAAATATTTCTAGGATATTGGGCAAAATATTGTGAAAATTTTAAATACGTTTTTGAATTACTATGTTATAAAGTGCAATGACAGCATTCACTGCAAAAAAAAAAAAAAAAAAGGATGTTCTTGTTTTCCAGCTCAAATATCTAAACATTCTTAAATCAGGGTATATTTACTGGATATTTTACTGAAGATATTAAGACTTGATTTCTGAAAATTGTGTGCTTAAAGCAAGAAAAAAACAAAATCTGCCAAAAATAAACTTGTTTTCTAAGTATGACGTCAGTTAATTTGGATAAATTGTAATATTCTCATTGTCATTTCTCTTCTCCAGTGAATGTATCTTGATTTAAGAGTGTTTAGATATTTGTGCTGGAAAACAAGACAGAAACACCAAAGAAGAAATGTTTCAACATGCTGAGATGCATGCATTTGCAATTCCAGTTCAGTGATCTTTGTGTTTCATATTGCACTACTGCACTGGGGGAAAAAGGATCCTCACAGTTTGTTCATGCAAAAACTCGTAGCTTAATTTCTCCACCAATGTGCCGAACCCTGAGATCCACAGAGGCCAGAGATCCGCTCACGACTCATGGTTAGCATCCGAGTGTTCGTTGTAGTTCCCTGGCTCAATGTAACCGTCCTCTATGAAGCCATCATCATCTTCAAAAGGCTCCACGCTCAGCCCATGGTCCATGCCCTCGTCCAGATCCTGAGCGCTCGTCTCCGTCTGCTGCGTGTCCAAGCTAAAGTTGGAAAAGCGTCCGGTATTGAAGACACTAGGCTCCACATCCTCACGGAGCCTCTGGTGCCGATAATTGAACAGAAGTTTGTACCAAGAGGGTGACTTGACGGCGCACACAATGAGCATGGAAGTGCTGAGAGTTAGAGCCACTACACCAAGCAGGAACTTCCAGCTGTTGCTTCCTTTCGCCGTCCCTCCATCACTCGCAATGAACCCTGAGGAGAGACACATGTTGGCATCAGACTCTATAGAGTTACAGTAGTTCCTCTCCATGGCTTAATTCCACTGACACATCAGCTGTTATTTCATAATGTTTTGTGGAAAGTGTTTTTCTCATTGGCGGCGCTGTTATTTACCTTGTTTGTGTCCAATCAGAGAATCCACACCAGAATACTGTAACAGTGGCGGCTTTGTCTAATTTTGTTTACGGGTCATATGCTATTTGAGCTCAGTCAGGTCATAGTAGGCACATTATTCTCACCTTTGCTGGAGTTGTAGACATGACTGCTGTTGCTTGGCTCTGTGGTTGGCAGCGGCGCTGAACTAGTTTTCACTTGATTTAAGCAGAAAGTGTTTCCATCAAGGACAGCTGTTTTCTGGGGCGTGTAACAAGTGACTTCTCTGCCTGCAAAACAAAACAACATTTTGCACATGAATCTAATCTAACAAAACAAACATTAAAGATTACTTCACTGCAGAATTAAAATGTCCTGATAATTTACTCTCCTCCATGTCATCCAAGATGTTCATGTCTTTCTTTCTTCAGTGGAAAAGAAATGAAAGTTTTTGAGGAAATCATTCCAGGATTTTTCTCCATATAGTGGACTTCACTGGGGTTCAACGGGTTGAAGGTCCAAATGTCAGTTTCAGTGCAGCTTCAAAGAGCTCTACATGATCCCAGACGAGGAATAAGAGTCTAATCTAGAGAAACCATCGCTCATTTTCTAAACAAAACAAATGCTCGTCTTGCACTGCTCTGTGATGCTCCACGCATGACGTAATCATGTTGGAAAGGTCACGCGTGACGTAGGTGGAAGTAAAAACTCCATCTCATTTTCTCCTCCAACTTCAAAATCATCAGACATCGTTGTTTTGCCTTTTTTTTTGTAAAGGATGTTTGACTTAGTCTTTGTAGACACTGGATCGGTACGTCCTGCTGCGTCACGCGTGACCTTTCCAACGTGATTACGTCATGCGTGGAGCATCACAGAGCAGTGCAAGACGAGCATTTGTTTTGTTTAGAAAATGAGCGATGGTTTCTCTAGATTAGACTCTTATTCCTCGTCTGGGATCATGTAGAGCTCTTTGAAGCTGCTCTGAAACTGACATTTGGACCTTCAACCCGTTGAACCCCAGTGAAGTCCACTATATGGAGAAAAATCCTGGAATGATTTCCTGAAAAACTTTCATTTCTTTCCCACTGAAGAAAGAAAGACATGAATATCTTGGATGACATGGAGGAGAGTAAATTATCAGGACATTTTAATTCTGAAGTGAACTAATGCTTTAAGTAGAGCAGAGCACATACACCATATCTGAAATTGGAAAACGCCTTCAGCTCTCGTTCTCACCTGTTGATACGCCAGAGTCATTCAGCTGTTTGATGAGACTTGTGAGCGAGCAGGAGCAGTTCCATGGATTTTCCTCCAAATCCAAACTCTTCAGTTTTGTCAGTCCTTTAAAGATGTCTTTGTCAAGGGTTTGCAGTTCATTTCCCTTCAGGTTAAGTGTCTCCAGGTTTGTGAGGCTGTCAAAAGCTCCCTGCAGGCAGTGACTCTATGAGGTTGTAGGAAAGGTCTAGCACCCTAATCCTGGGATACTTCAGTAAGGTGTTTATATCCGATTCAGACATCACAAGAGAGTTATGGCTCAGGATCAGTTCGGTGAGGTTTGTAGGTTCGCTTGTAGGAATTCTTGCCAGAGAAGCATTGTTCCTGTCCACCTGAACACACAAGGTTAGAGTTTGTTTGAACGTCGGA
Source organism: Megalobrama amblycephala (assembly GCF_018812025.1). Lineage (NCBI taxonomy): Eukaryota > Metazoa > Chordata > Actinopteri > Cypriniformes > Xenocyprididae > Megalobrama > Megalobrama amblycephala. The sequence goes on from NC_063047.1 coordinate 15,885, forward strand.
GTGTAAAGTTCACTGCAGATCTTCTCTTTTCATTGTATTTTACATGTAATTCTCCACTGACAGTCAGTTTAGTCTATGATTTGTCTATGCTGTAAGCAATGCCGAGCGATGTTGCTGGGACACTTTCCCACTGAGAATGGGCAAAAAATTTCTAACTGGATACTTTAGATCCAAATTTGTTGCCCATTCTCAGTGGGAAACTGTCCAAGCAACATCTCTCGGCAACATTGCTCAAAAAGTTGCCCCGTGTATCATCACCTTTATTGTTAGGCAGTGACTTTCATATAGAAAACGTTTACATTATTCACTGTAAAAAACAAACCAGCAGAAAACCTGAAGCACTCACCCGCTGTGCGATCGCCCCTGAGCTCATTAGAACTGCTGCCATCCAGACCACATGCACCCCCGTCCCGGCCATGATCTCTCAGTCACCTGTGATAACAGCAATGCATCAACCAAACAAACCCGTGCCCTGTCCATAAGAGGAAAGAGAATGCTTGCTAAATTATCCTGTCTGTCGTGAGATGTTGTCATGAAGAAGGTTCTTGAGAGTAAAAACCCTCTTCATGAGCGTCACACAAAGAGGATCTTTGTGCAGACAAGTCACTCTCCTATCAGCATGCTGCCGTCCCGTGTCTCTCTGCTTGTGTTTGGCGTTTTATTATGTTATCTCCCATCAGCCACAGAGATACTCATGGTCTGTCCTGGCTGGCATGAGGCACAAAGTCTCCCAGTGTTCTCTAGAGGAGCGAGGGCTGTTTTCTTGCCGTGATGCATCACTCAGTTGCATTGGATAATGACATTATTGTCTTCAGTACTGCATCTTATAGCTGAATTTAACTCATTTCATATTGCTGAACTTTACAGTTATTGAGCTGAACTGAACCAACACTGAGCTGATTAATGACACTACTGACTTTACAGCAGAATTTGAATTTGTCTCATTGATTTGTAGATGCCTGTTTACCACTGTGAAGCTGCTTTGAAAAGTCTGTATTGGATAAAGCGCTATAAAATAAAGCTCCACCCATCCGTCTTGATTGACACGACTGGCATAGCGTATCATCTGCATTTGATTTATTACATGTTCAGTTATATTTCAAATTATGTCAGTGTCATACTGAATTGACTTATGAAAATGAAATATCAAACACTTTTTTGTAGTTGTTACAGTTAATTCTTCATATATAGAAATGAAATTGCATTGAATGGATCATTTCAGCGCCTCTTTGTACCTTTGAAGTTAAGAAAACAGTTTGAATCTAGATGAACCAAGTTGTGGTAGCATTTGGGATTTTTGCCTCATATCATAATCAGCATTGAACATCAGCTTTTAGTTAAAATTATAGTCAAAATTATTGTAGAACTTTGATTTTGATTTCTTGTTTGAAATGATAAACATGGATAATATCTCCTGAACCTGACCGAACATTATTATATCACGTTCATGCGCTGCTTAAGCTGAACTGAATTAGAATGTTTTCTTTAAGAAAAAAAGCCCCTTTATAGATGAATGTTAGAGTCACTTACCCTTGAGTCGTGTGTGATAGTATATGTTAACAGGCTCAGACAGAAACAGACCTTTGCTCTCTGTAATAAAAAGACTGGCTAAAGATTGACCACATTCAGTCATTTAACTTAAGAAGGTGAACTGTGACTGTTATCGTGTTGTTCCTGTAGATCATGGCGCTAGCAACCCTAAGGTCATGGGTTTGATTCCCAGGGTATGCTCGACCTGATAAAATATCTATACCTTGAATGCAATGTGAGCTGCTTTGTATAAAAGTGTCTATCAAATGTATTTGTGTTAAATTTCGATCTCTCAAAGTAATCTTTAGTTTCAGTTTTGTCATGTTTAATTCAATCCCAGCACCACAGGAAAGACTCTTTAAGCAATGTACCCCCCCACACACAAACCAGAAGTGTTCTCTTTAATTCATACTGGATCATTAATAACAATAATTACAATGATTGAAACCATCTGTATTGTATAAAGCACTATAGAAAAAAAGCTGACTCGACTTGAATGACGTTCAGAGATGCAGACAGATTCAGTGGAACGAGGATGGATGATTGTGGTGTAATGACTTTAGCTTTCTCTGTCTTTGTCAGGAAAGAGGACATGATCCGAGCCGTGGAGGATGATATAGTCCAGGAGAAACAGGCTGCCCAAGACATCATTAAAAAGATGTCTGCTGACAAACAGGCCAAGTACACTGAGATGAAGGCCACCAATGAAGAGCTACTGCAGGTTGGTCATCTCATTCCACCCCAGAATGCCATGCTAGGAACTTGTGTGCTGATTTTATTAGCAGAATCCAAGTAACAACCCTGATATGTCATATAAAATGTAAAAAGTAAAGCATGGCGCAACCCCGATGGCATGGAGTTAGATTCCCAGACAACACAAGGACTTAAAAATTACATATATCTTGAATGCAAGTCACTTTGGGTAAAAGTGTATGCCAAAAACAAAAATAAATAAGTGAAGCAGGTATATTTAATATATAATAGCTTCAGTGGGCTCCAAGCTTCAAATTGAAGTCTGTGAATGATTTGTGAGGGTGATTTGAAGTTCACTGTGGATCTACCGTGACTCCTCTCATCTGCGTCCAGGAGCTGTATTCCCATCAAGAGGAACTGGACGCTCTGATGAGTAGGAAGGAGACGTTTGAGGCGGTGAGTGGACACACACACAACACTGTCCGTCCTTTCTCACACACACACACACCGGTGAACTCTTGATGAATCAGGACAGAGTGTGTTTCATGTAAAGAGGAACACTGTACTACTTTATGCAACTACATTCATACACTCAGTGGACATGTTTGTTATAGTTTACAGTACACAACTGCTTCACACACTTTATAAGTAGAAACAAAACCTCTGACAGAGTGGCAGCAGACTTTATTCAGTGCTATTCTCAAACCATTTTACGCCAGCCATATAAAACGAGCTCACTTATGGAGCCTTAATGAAGTGGAGTGGACTGCCTCATTTGCTCACTGTATTTCACATTTTCAGTCAGTGCTGCTACAAACATTCACCCTCTTGTACCATCTGTGTTTGCAGGATCTGCTTCACTCTCAGGCCAAACAGGAAGCAGTCATGCTGCACGAGAAACTCCTGGAGCTGGAGAACCGCAGAGACGCCATGCTGGCTGAAGACAGGAACATGGGCTCTCCACAAGAGGAGAGAGAACGCCTCTTTAAACAGGTCTCTCCCATGAATCATTTATATTTGATTATTTTTAGCACATTCAGTGATTTCAAGGGACTGGAACATGATTGTTCTTTTGCTGGTTTTAGGTGAAAGAAAACAACCAGGAAATAGCCAGCATGGAGCGACAGTATGTATTTATAATCCAAACGCATGTTTGTTTTGTTCAACCTTGAATGTTCACTTCAGTATACACTCACGGTTGCACTAAAAAGTGCAGTCTTTATGGTGTTGTATGCAATTATTGTATTTACTTTGTGTCTTATGATCACTACATAAAAAAAGACTAAAATTAACGTCCTGTTTTTGTGTAGACTGTCAGAGATACGTGAGAAAATCAGCCATCTCACCGAAGAGATGCGGCAACTAGATGCTGACATGGAGGAACATCAAGGTGCTTATTTCACTAAACATAAAAATGTATTCATTTTGAGATGATCATAGTCTGGGTTGATTTAGAGAGAAATGAATGGTGAAGGGGACAAAAGTGATGATACAAGCCTGATTCAGGAGCACATGCACACTAACCATGCCATGTGACTTTTTTATGTTAATGAGACTACTTACAGTACTTATTTCAGTTTCTAATGTATGTTATGCATTTCAGTTAAATATTGTTCATTGTAAACCTATTTAACAACAAACAGCATTGCATTGTTGCTCATACAATTCTCCAGATATGATTGTTAGTTCTATACAAACTGAAGACTTCTGACATTTAGTAATAATATTAATACTCCTTTCTCAGCATGACTGGGCAGAACAAATTTCTGGACACAGAATAGGCTTTGTTAGAGTGTGTGTGTGTGTGTGTGTGTGTGTGTGTGTGTGTTTTCAGTTGTTTTTACCATTTTCAGTTGTTCAGTGGTATTTTTGGACTGGAGATTATATTTTAGGACTTTTTGAATTCTCAGAGTTACAAAGTTACAGTGTTTTTATAGTACATCAAACGTTTTAATTGGGAAATTGATTTCTCTTATGTCCCCTTTAATGCACCAACTACAATAAACTGAATCTGGAGTTAAAATACATCTTTTACCATCTGCACAGGGGAACGAACTCAAAAGTACAAGGAGCTGCAGAAGAGAGAAGAGGAAATCGACTGTGAGTCTTTGTCACCGTCTTCCACATAAACACTGCATGTCTAAACAGATGCCCGTCTTGATCATTTGATTGATGGGCTGGTCATGTGTTCCTACAGCATATTTGAACACATTTGAGGAGAATAAATGTCAGGAGCAGCAGCTGATCAGAGATACTCAGAGCAGCGTTGTGGCTCTACTGGAGCACTCCAGCAGGGTACGGCACGGCACATCCCATCTCTCACATGACTGGATCATCAGTTGTCGAAACTGAGCTGTTGTTTTCAGTCCTGACATCAGACCGCTGTGTTTTGTTTCTCTCAGAACATCAGTCGTCTGCAGCAGCTGTCAGCGGTCACTGCGCAGGAGCTCCGGTCCATGCAGGACGATCTGAGTTTCAAAGAGACAGAGATGCAGAAGTCTCAAAGCACAGCCAGAGGCCTTTCCTCAGGTCAGTGTCTTTCTCCAGCGCCGTCCATCTCTGACTGCTGTGTGCACTGTGTATGTATACACCCACCATTTACTCAAGCCACATTGTGCTGACCAATCATAGCAGGTTCTCGCTACAACCAATCACATTTTGGCTTTACACTCGGGGCGGGAACAGATTCATTTTGCACCCCTGAAAGGAACTGTATTCTATGGACGCTTCATTCAAACATTGTGGTCAAAAACACCTTCGTTTCCTAAAGATTATTGGAGTTTAAGGCTTCTTTATATTTCCATTAGGATAAACTCAGGATTATACACAAATTATGATCATCACAGATCCTGAGCATCATGATCAGTAACCCCCTCTCTACAGCGGATGCAAGCGGCGTGTCAAATGCAAATAGTACCCATCGTTTTAAATCATCTGTGATACTGTCTACACTGGGCAGTGATGATTCACAGACAGTAAATGGATGCCCGATTTGCTTCTGAAGTACTACAAGCACTTGCACTAACTCACATGAAGGACAAATGATTGGCACATTCGCTTTGACGCGTCCTGACAGCCTTGCACGGGGTAGACATGATGTAAGACACGGCACAATGGCTGGTTAAAATAGTCGCAAATGTGACCACATCACCTCCATACTGAGGGCCCTCCATTGGCTGCCTATTCAATTTAGAATTGATTTTAAAGTTCTCTTTCCGGTATATAAATCTTTACATAACCAAGCCCCTAGTTATCTCTCAGAGCTGTTGCATTTTTATACTCCCACTAGAAGTCTAAGATCCAGTGATCAGAATCTCCTTTTAGTTCCTCAGTCCAGACTAAAACGTAGAGGGGATCGAGCTTTTTCTGTGGTCGGGCATCGATTATGGAGCAATCTGCCGCTTGAGATTAGAGCGGCACCTTCCCTATCCATTTTTAAGTCTCTTTTAAAAACGCATATCTGTCATCTCTTTGGTTTTAAATTCATGTTTCATTCTTTATGTTTTATGTGTTTTCGGTTTTAAAGCACAATCGCAGTGACAAATAATATCATGTATAATACCAAATATGAGCCCAAATGACCATCAGTGATGTAACGGTATGAGCTTCAGCATCACTGCAGCTGTACGGAGGTTTTGTGAGTAGAAAATGCAAATAAATAATAAATAAATAATAAAAATCATGCAATGCTGAAAAATATATCTTTTCATTTATTTTGGCTGCTGTTAGAAACTTTACAATCAAAAACTATTAAGTCCGATTCATATGAAATATTATTTGTGTGATCAAGTGTTTTAATTGATAACTATATCGCTTGTCTGCGGGGCTTTTCACGTTTAAATGCACGCACATGTATCTTCTCTACAAACAGTGGGAATCGTAATACATGTATTTAATGTTTAAAATACTATTTATAATGCTCTCGATCATTAGATCCACAGAGCTGCTCATATGCGTCATTAAAACTGCTTGACTGAAGTGGGAAACGCTGTTGTTATCACGAGGTTGAATCCAGTTATTCATTAGTCAGATACTTATTGATGATTTTCTGTTCGATCTTGAATAAAGTGACGCTTACATAATGTGGTGTTCCCATAACAGAGATGTAAAGCACTGTTTCTCTGGCATTTTCAAAGGCTCATGAAATCTAATACTTTGGCTTGGCTTGATACACAGTCTAATGGTGTAACAAAATCTAAATTAAACATCTTTTACTGTACCAACTTTATGGGCCTTCTACTTCCTCTCTCTCTCTGTGTCTGCATGACTCCGTCTCTCTTTCCTCTTCTAATGTATATCTGCTGCCCACTGAAGGGTCTTTCCTTCTTTTGTATGAAACTCCTCGGCGTTCTCCTCAAATTCCCAAACATTGTCTTATCTCCTCAGAGCTGTTGAGAAACGCGCCACACAACTTCCTCTGAGTGTCTCTTTTCATAGCAGTCTGACATTGTTCGTCTCTCCTCTATTTGTTGATCTTGTACTATTTCATTATTTTACGGTCCTGCAGAAACACTCTGAGGTTTTGAAGGCATTTGCTGTGTGTGTGTGTAGTGTGTGTGTGTGTGTGTGTGTGTGTGTGTGTGTGTGTGTGTGTGTGTGTGTGTGTGTGTGTGTGTGGGTGGGCTTGTTTTTGTGACATATCAGGACACAAATGTGTATAATGACATGGGTATTACAAAATGAGGTGACTTATGAGGACATTACTCCATGTCCCCACTTTTCGAAAGGCTTATAAATCACACAGAATGAGTTTTTGTGAGAAAGTAAAAGTGTGCACAGTATCCTGTGATGGGTTAGGGTTAGGGGTAGAGTTAGTGTAGGGGGAGAGAAAATACAGTTTGTACAGTATAAAAACCATTACGCCTATGGAATGACCCCACAATTCACAAAAACGAGTGTGTGTGTGGGTGGGTGTGTGTGTGTGTGTGTGTTGATGGTCAGTGTGGAGCATGTTGGTGAAAGACCCCTAGAGAAGGAAGCAGTCCATAATGTTCAGAAGTGCTGACAGTGTTTTTTGACTGCTACACACACACACACACACACACACACACACACACACACACACACACACACACACAGAGACAGTCTCTCTCTAAACACTGAGCTGGGCCGTCTGCCTATCAGTGGGAAGCGGCTCTCTTCCACTTCCTTCCTGTACATGCCCCCCTCTAACGCCTCCCATGGTCCTGCACACAGATCAGCAGGTCTCCAGCGGGACGCGCACACACACGCACGCACACAGATTAGCGCTCAGTGTCCCCGAGGACGGCATTTCAACAGATCAGTTTCAGGGTTTCTACATCCACATTGCAGCATGACCAGCAGACACTTCCATCTACAGCAGAGCAGCTTGTAACTGTGTCATGAATCTCTGTCACGGAGTAGCCAGATTTGCCTGTAATTGTTGCCAAAGGTTAGAGATCATGACCTCTGAACCCTCTACTGCTTCCTGCTCATATGCTGTGGGCGACACAGTAGTTACACGTGTACATGTGGCAAAAAGTTAATGTGCTTCACAAAAATGATCATGAAAAGTAGCCGAGATCTTCAGGTTCATAGAACACCTAGTGAGTGAAGCTACATGATGTTCATACATTTGCTGTGTTTTTAGTGACACCTGTAGGATAAACCGTGGCTCTGCACAGTCCAATTAAATAAAGCTTCGGACGGCTTGTTTATAATTGAAATGCTGATGTTCTCTTTGTTCTTGTATGTTTTAGAAAGCGAGCGTCTACAGCAGGACCTGTTGAAAGTGGAGCAGTTGGAAGGAAAGGTCGGCACAGAGCTGCAAACGCTGAGAGATCAGCTTCGAACTCATGACACGCGAGCTGCACACATACAGAGATCTGGATGCTCTCAAAGCAGCCGGAGAGGACAGGAAGAAGGTAACCACTCCAGTTTACACACGCAGCAACTGGACAAGTCTAACAGCGTTTTCTGTGTATTTGATGAATCGCTGATGTAAAATCGTTAGTCTTGTAAGAAATGTATGATGATGTTTTGTGAGACTGAATCAACTCCTTCAATACAACATGATTCAGTCGATCTACTCTTCGCTCTCTTGTTCCTCTACACTTAAATATAAGCACAGATACAAACCTTCACAAAATAAATGAAAAGCATGAAATGCATGCAGCGGTGTAAAGGCGGATATAGTCAATATATATATGCGGTGGTTATATCACATTTGGCAGTTCATTCACTCTTATAGTGAATCGTCTTTTGTGGTTTTTGTCCCATCAGAGACTGCAGGAGGATCGTGTGACACTCACTCAGAGGAAGGACACGTTCAAGAAGATGCTACACAAAATGAACGAGGAGTACGAGTCTCTTAAAAACCAGTTACAAGAGAATGAGACCCATGTAGAGGTGAGAAACACTCATGTGAAAATACACAGAAACTTCAGTTTCAGATGTGATATTTCTGCTGCCGCTCTGTAGGTTCAGTATGTCGGTGGACTGGATCTTATGACGTTTCTATGTAACAGAGGAGATGGTTATGTCCAGACATCATCTCTTCACCTTCTCCCACAATGCCCATGATCTTAATAGCAAGAGTTCCCTCATTTTGAGCTCTTTTATTGCAATAACGACTCACTCAACATACACAAAATGTAAAGAAAACGTCAGAGATTTAATCTGGCAGGTAGTGGGTGAACTTCAACATCAAAGCTGACCGTGTGGTTCGTGTCATTCCCAGTCCTCTCACAGTTTACACACACATTTAAGAAAACTGCTTATTCCAGAGTTTTTGGAGAAAGTAGCATTCTGAAATGTCATGTAAATGCAATTTTTCTTATTTAATCTTTAAATACGGGACATTCCCATCATTTATGGGACCCTCGTCATGAATCAGACTCAAGGCTGGAGAACTTCTGTTCTTCTACCTCTGGTTCATCGCAGCTGTTATATCTGCTACACAAAATAAATACTATATAGCTGATCTAATTTCATAGGATCATTAATACCATTGTTATATGTATCATCATATCTCTCAGCCTTAAAAACGCTGTTGAAGGCATTAAGTCCATTTTTATTTGTATAGTGTTTTTCACAATGCACTTTGTTTCAAAGCAGCTTCACTTTAGGCTTTATATGGCATTATATACATAACAGTGTGACTTTTTGTAAAGTTGTTTTGTGAGAAGCGATATATTGATAGATATTGATATTGATACAAGATAAATTTGACTTGACGTGAGTTGGGGTCCGGAGCGGAAAGAGAAAGCTGCATGTATACGGGTTAAGAGCGCAACACTTACACATGTATGGAAACGGGAACAATATGCCGCTTTCTGGTGTTGTGTTTGATGTATGGCTCTCTAATGTGACTGTTCTCTTTCCAGCTGACCAATATGGAGAGGAAATGGCAACATCTTGAGCAGAACAACTTTGTGATGAAAGAATGTATCCTTTTATCACGAGTGGATTTCTATCAGAAGTGTAGGTACAGGTGATGTGTAACCATCTAATGATCCCTAACTCTAAATGCAGTCATCGCCTCAAAAGGTGTAGAGAGCGATTACCGCCCAGTGGTGAAGAACGTCAACAAACAACTGCAGGAGTACAATAAGATACTGGTTGATACCCTACAGGGGACAAGAAACTGACTTCCTGTCTGCTCAGACTGCAGCTCGCAAACTCTTTTCCTGTTCAAGATGACCCCTGATTCGTGTGTGTAATTCATGTGATTTGTGTTTTCTACATTAAAAGACTTCTTTCACTCCTCTTGTTGTCCATTCTGTGAGCATCACTGCACCAACTCTCTAGATAACTGTGTGTGTGTGTGTGTGTGTGTGTGTGTGTGTGTGTGTGTGTGTGTGTGTGCACAGGTTTAACCTACACTGTGGAGTCCAAATGTCCCCACAAGGATAAAACCTAAAATCATCTATATTGTGGGGATCAGCCAACGTTCCTCAATAGGAAAACAGATTAATAAACATACTAAATAATGTTTTAATTAGTATGTAAAAATACAAAAATCTTTCTGTGAGGGTTAGGAGCAGGGGATAAGACATATCATAAAAACAGTAGAAGTCAGTGGAAAGTCCCACTAAGATACAAAAACAAATGTGTGTGGAGCACGGATAACAGACTGCTGGTTAACAGAGGGACAGATGGGATCAGAATGAAGAAAGACAAACTGTAACAATGTTTGTTAGATTTTTATGCGATCAGGGTTAGTCTTTTGTGGGTGTTTTTAACTCTTTCCCTGCCATTGACTGAATTTTCTGGCAATCCATGTTTTCACTGTTACAGGGTTAGCGCTATTACACATCTTCTCCGGATTAAAACACAGACGAAAAGAAGCAGAAACAAGCAACAGAAACAGTTCAGATACACGTAAAATAATATGATCATCAAACATTAAACAGCATTGACATCACAACTGCCTAACGTTACTGAATTGAAATAAACCCATGAAGAGGAAACAACTGTGAAGCTTTGAGGTGTTGATGGACTCGATCTACTCCATCTGTGTTTTAATCATTGTTCTGGATGAAGTCTTTGACAAAAGCGTGATTTTCTGGATTTTCTCAGCTTTTTGTTTAAAAGGTTGTTTTTTATGGCACTTAGCCACATTCAAATGTGGATTAAAAAATGCATGATGGCTAAAAAATAAAATGGCTTGGAGACTGATGTCTGGTCTGATCGGGTCTGGTTCTGAGCCGTTCTGGACTGGTCAGGTCTGGTCTGGCTCTGGCTCTGGTCTGACTCTGGCTCTGGTCTGACTCTGGTCTGGTCTGGTCTGGTCAGGTCTGGTCTGGCTCTGGCTCTGGTCTGACTCTGGTCTGGTCTGGTCTGGTCTGGTCTGGCTCTGATCTGGTCTGGTCTGGCTCTGGCTCTGGCTCTGATCTGGTCTGGTCTGGCTCAGAGCCTGTTTTGGTCTGGTCAGGTCTGGCTCTGGCTCTGGCTCTGGCTCTGATCTGGTCTGTTCTGGTCAGGTCTGGCTCTGACTCTGATCTGGTCTGGTCAGGTCTGGCTCAGATCTGGTCTGGTCTGGTCTGGTCTGGCTCGGAGCCTGTTTTGGTCTGGTCAGGTCTGGCTCTGGCTCTGGCTCTGATCTGGTCTGGTCTGGCTCAGAGCCTGTTTTGGTCTGGTCAGGTCTGGCTCTGGCTCTGGCTCTGGCTCTGATCTGGTCTGTTCTGGTCAGGTCTGGCTCTGACTCTGATCTGGTCTGGTCAGGTCTGGCTCAGATCTGGTCTGGTCTGGTCTGGTCTGGCTCGGAGCCTGTTTTGGTCTGGTCAGGTCTGGCTCTGGCTCTGATCTGGTCTGGTCAGGTCAGGTCAGGTCTGGCTCTGACTCTGATCTGGTCTGGTCAGGTCTGGCTCAGATCTGGTCTGGTCTGGTCTGGTCTGGCTCGGAGCCTGTTTTGGTCTGGTCAGGTCTGGTCTGGCTCTGGATCTGGTCTGGTCTGGTCTGGCTCGGAGCCTGTTTTGGTCTGGTCAGGTCTGGCTCTGGCTCTGACTCTGGCTCTGATCTGATCTGGTCTGTTCTGGTCTGGTCTGGTCTGGCTCTGGCTCTGGTCTGGTCTGGTCTGGTCTGGTCTGTTCTGGTCAGGTCTGGCTCTGACTCTGATCTGGTCTGGTCTGGTCAGGTCTGGCTCAGATCTGGTCTGGTCTGGTCTGGTCTGGCTCGGAGCCTGTTTTGGTCTGGTCAGGTCTGGCTCTGGCTCTGATCTGGTCTGGTCAGGTCTGGCTCAGATCTGGTCTGGTCTGGTCTGGTCTGGCTCGGAGCCTGTTTTGGTCTGGTCAGGTCTGGCTCTGGCTCTGGCTCTGATCTGGTCTGGTCTGGCTCGGAGCCTGTTTTGGTCTGGTCAGGTCTGGCTCTGGCTCTGACTCTGGCTCTGATCTGATCTGGTCTGTTCTGGTCTGGTCTGGTCTGGCTCTGGCTCTGGCTCTGGCTCTGGTCTGGTCTGGTCTGGTCTGGTCTGTTCTGGTCTGGCTCTGACTCTGATCTGGTCTGGTCTGGTCAGGTCTGGCTCAGATCTGGTCTGGTCTGGTCTGGTCTGGCTCGGAGCCTGTTTTGGTCTGGTCAGGTCTGGCTCTGGCTCTGATCTGGTCTGGTCAGGTCAGGTCTGGCTCGGAGCCTGTTTTGGTCTGGTCAGGTCTGGCTCTGGCTCTGATCTGGTCTGGTCAGGTCAGGTCTGGCTCGGAGCCTGTTTTGGTCTGGTCAGGTCTGGCTCTGGCTCTGGCTCTGATCTGGTCTGGTCAGGTCAGGTCTGGCTCGGAGCCTGTTCTGGGTGTGAGGCCTCAGAGGAAGTCCACCCTGCTCCAGTGACTGACCTCATACAGCCTGAAGAATCCTCCTTTATCATTTCCTCTGTGCTTGCATGTCAGTTTCTAGTTTCCTATCACTGAAAAGACGCTGCTCACCGTTACACACTGATAAGATGGATGCACAGTGGAGTGTGTGATCTGTACAATTAAAACTCAGTAAAGTAAACATCTGTAACTGAGAGGTGATTCACACACACACACACACAAAGGAAGAAAAACTAACCTCTTGTCTAAACATTCATTTCTCAAGCTGTTCCTGCCTACAGTCAAAGGGCTGTGAGAATATTTTTCCTACCACGTGTGGGTAAGTGGCAAGAGCATGAACTAGTTGGATCATTGTTTTAGCTTGTGAATGAAACAAACTCATCACTTTGTAATTTTGGGGGAGAATGCTGTAACTATGACTAAACTCATATCTGAGTGCTGGACACTTTAGATGCTTGTTTGATTCTTGTGAAGATCCACAGAAAACTCATCTTTATATCTTTTGCTTTATTGTGCAAGTAGGAAATATCAATTTTACACTTTTAAACATTCCTTTTGCAAATCTTGTTATATTTCAGTGATCGACACAGAAATCTGACCTCAGTCTGGGATTACAGAAACAGTTCAGACTAAAGCCTAAATCCACAGAAGAACTGTGATTGATTTAAGTTAATTGATAGATAATAATTATTCATGGAATTATTTTCAAAAACATCCACACAGAATTTCGAGGTTAAAACTTTTCACAGTACTTTAGTTTCAGGTTGGTTGTTGCATGAATCGCGGAGTTCAGTTTATGTCGCTACATTTACAGACTATCCATTAAGAAAATTACCAATCACCGGTTGTGTTAGTTAGCACTACTTGAACTTGACAATACAAAACTAAACTGGAGAAACAGTCCACTTTTATTTCCATGAGCTAAAGGGAAGAGGCACGCAGTGTGTTTGTTGATTTCCGTGAGAAACCGTTGAATAGCAGAAATGTTTTCTGGCTCTTTTCCCGCGCTCCAGAGTCCATTACATCATCTCCATGTTTGCATACCTGTGAATTATTTGGGCTTCACGGTACTTCTTCTGAAAACCCAAGCACAACATTGAAACGGTTCATGCAGTAAGATTATAACAATAAGGCATTCATGATCAACATGCTGCTGTTCTGAAGCTCTTTCAGTGGAAGTGTTTCAAAGAAATAACATGTTAAAATGCTAATTGCAGTAAAACACACAAGTGCTCAACAGCTTGACTTGAACGATTAGTTGGTCGTGAACAAAATCAGCACACTGAAAACGTGTATGAAATGTCAGATTAAGAGGTTTGATTTATTCCTCTCAGGAAGGGCTGCACAGGCACTTCTGCTGCGGAATATCTCTCTCGTCTCAAAGCGGGAGCCTCCCTTCAGGAGCTGCAATTAATGACATGCGATTGTTTAAGCTGCGGCCTTTCCCATCCTCACAACGCACAGAGAGGAAACAGGAAAAGGAACTTCAACTCCCTGTGCCTGAACAGAGCAGACGAGAGGGGTGGAGACGCTGGAGGAAAAGAAAGGGAGAGTTCATTTGTGTCAGAATCGAGGGATGTGTGCGGACGGGAGTTTCTGACAGACACTCGGTCTCTGAGACTGAACCTTCTTCTCTGTGGATGTGGACGAACTGGTCGGCTGTGCCTTGCGGGGACCATGAGTCACCTGTCCTCTGTCACGCTGTGTCTGATTGGCTGCTTGCTCACAGGTAATACTGTGCTTCATTCACTCTGTTTCTCTGTGTTTTCTGCTTTATGGGATTCGAGGGGTTTGAGGTTTGTCTGCATGTGTTGTATATTGCTGGCTCTGTTCATTAAGATGAAACAAAGTAAATGAAGGATATAAATGACAGAAAGTTATAGAGGTGATATTTTGTTTAAAATGTAGATTATGTATTATTTTGGTTAGTGAGATGGTTTATGCATTGACATCTTTATTTGCACATTTTACCAAACTAGTGGACTGAAAAGATTTAGTTTGTGAACTTTTATTGAATTGAACTACTCATAGGTCCTTCAGATGGTTGAGATGGTCCTTACACCCAAAGTGTGTGTGTGTGTGTGTGTGTGTGTGTGTGTGTGTGTGTGTGTGTGTGTGTGTGTTGTAACCACCTACAATAACTCTGGCTGTTTCTTGCACTGTGGCCCCTGTCCAATTATAATAAACAATCTTTTGCGCTGAGTTTCTGTAAAATAACCCAGAACCTGTACAATAGTGGAAAGAGGATAGTACATCCAATACTCTGCTGGCTCCAGCTTCAATAAACAAATAAGAATAAAGTATGTTTAATTCAGTAATCCCCTTAATGCAGTTTCAGCGGCTGACCAGTTCATTCTCTCCTCTCTGTTCACTCACAGCTCCACACCCCACTATCACACTGCCAAACCTTCAAAAATATTCCCATCACAAGCAATCAGAACATATGAAGTAGTGCATGAGAGTGAGCCCGGCCGACACATGAGACATTTATGAGGAACGTGTTTTGAAAATTAACATGAAAAGTGCTGTAAATTTGCCAGATTTATACAAATTCTTTCAACTGATGCTGGCAGAGAGAAAGAAGGAATACAAAAATGATCAAATAGAATTTGAGCTAAGCTGACGTTGCGGGAACACACTTTGGATAATATTATTTTGTAAATAAGTGGTAAATTAGTTTTTTTTTTGTGCAAACAAAGCACTTGTGTCACTTCATAAAATTGAGTTTAAGCCACTGGAGTCACATGGAGTCTTTAATGATGTCATTTCCCTACCTTTCTGGACTGGTATTTGCGTTGGATCTCTATGGAGGGACAGAAAGCTCTCAGACTTCATCAAAAATATCTTAATTTGTGTTCTGAAGATGAACTAAGGAATTAATGACAGAATTTTCATTTTTGGGTGAACTAACCCTTTAAATATTAAACAGCCATGAAGTGCAAGGCATGTATATGTAGTAGAATAAAGCCAAGTCATCTTTATTTATATAGCACTTTATACAAAAAAATATGTTCAGAAAATCAGTTCAGTGTTGATTCAGTTCAATGACTGTAAAGTCCATCAGATATGAAATGAGTTCATTTATCTATACAGCATCTCTGGTGAAAGCAGTGATGTCATCGTCCAGCTCAGTTCAGTTCTCATCCAATAGTGTCAGTACAGTCAATTCAATAATATTGTTGAATATCAAGTGTCCCCGACTAAGCAAGCCAGAGGCGACAGCGGCAAGATCCCAAACTTCATCAGGTGATAGAATGGAGAAAAAACCTTGAGAGAGACCAGACTCGGTCGCTAGCTCTCCTCTGGCCAACACACAAACACGGTGTGATTATGATTCAGGCGGTGTCATAAGTCAGATTGTAGATTGATGTCATTCAGAATATTTCATCCAGTTCCTTCTGCTTGAAGATCAGCATATGGTGGGAAGTCGAAGCTGGCCATCGGGTCTGTGCAGAGAATAAAGTGATTTCAGACGCGTATGTTCATGTTCCCTCACTAATCATTAAAGCAGAACAATAATATCAAGCCAGCGTTGTACTACTACACCCAAAGATAAGAAAGAAGTCATCATTCATCCTGACAGCCTTGTTTGGTTGCCTGTTTAAAGAGCTGGTCTAGAGCCAAACTCTCTTTACACTCACACATACACACAGATTCTTTACTCGCCCTAATTAGTCTTATTTATGGCCCAGATACAAGATCTCAACTGCACAGGCGTACAGTAACAATAACAGGGTGAGGTTTTCATTACCCTTGTCAAACAGAAATCGCTTTCCAACACCACGAGTAACAGTCGCCGGTGAGTTAGCTGACCTTGCCTTCTGTATGTCTGTAACGTTTTAACTGTGAAGATGTGTGCGAGAAATGAAAAGTGTTCATGAGAAACCGGTGAGAAAGGGTTTGATTGAATCAATGACTATATAAAAACTAGCTGGATCACAAAATGAACATGACAGAAGCAGACGCTTGGTCTTTACTTAAAGATTCCTGCTTCAATATTTGATGAATTACGATAAATAATGTTATAGAGACAGTCATTTATTAATTTGTTTAAGGAGTGCACATCAGTAATTCTGAATCAAATGTATTTATCATTATCTCACATAAAGAGAGAAACATATATGCTTCCATTTTTTTGTAATCACAGAAATGCACAAAACAACTCCAGTAAGGCTTTTAAATTCAAAGGCATTTAAAAAATACTGATAAAACATCATATGTTTAAGTCACATTTCTTTAGAAAGATTAAGCATTTCTATTCATTGTGCAAACTGTGACTCAACATATATGTTTTGTTTTCTAGCAGTCTCTTGTCCCTTATGGAAAGAAAATATATTTCCCTATATATGAATGATCAATATATTACATAATTTAACAATATATTTGAAAATATGCACAAAAATCTATTATCTATTGCGTAAATATATTACAATATATTGAATAATACATAAGGAATTGCCGCTTTTCATATATTGAAAAATATGTGATGATATATTAGTTACTAATATATCATATTGTATGCAATTTTATATTCAGTAATATACTGAATAATATATAGATTTATATATGATCAGATATGGTACTACATGCATAACATATTGCAGATATATTTACTCATGCAGTATAAACACATATATGTTAAAATATATTATGTAACACATTTCTTATATTTTATAATTATTTACATTTTAAAAGTTTCATATTTTCAAGTTAGTTAACAAAAGCACACCTGCATGTACCAAAGTTTCTACCAAAGAGACGTGCACAGCCATTACTTTTCAAATAAAGTTATTATAGTCTTACTGGTGATGAGCCAATCATCAGCCTAACCCTCAGGAAAATACTTAAAATATTAAAATACTTACACATACCAGAAAACCTTTTAAATTCCAAAATAATACAACTTTGAACACTAGCAGATCTCCCCCTATTTCAATATTGAGCAAAACACATGAAATAACACTTAATTTTAACATTTACTCTGCTTTAACAGTCAGAAGCAAAGCATGCTGGGAACTAGAAGTCTGTTGTAACCACTGATTGTAACTCATTCCATGAATGTGTGTATATGTGTGTACAATACATTCACATTTATATGGGAACATGTATGTGCAATATATGTACACAATAAAGGATAAAACTTTATGAATGTAAGGCTATTTTTGTCTTCATTTATAAATATTTTATATGTATCAATATATAGCCATACATGGTCAATGCATATATTGCAGTATATTGACAAATATAAGCACTAGTTTCCCATATATAGAAATGTATTATATAATATATGGCATTATATTTTGCAGTATATATTTTTGTTCCGTTAGGGGTATTTTCCATAATCATATGTATATTTATTATTGCAATGGTTAGCATAAGTAGCATGGCATATAAATATATTTCCTCATAGTGATCAGAAACCCCATTGGATTTCAATTAGAAGTTATTTAAAACGCTGGTGTTTGAAAGTGAGTTCTGAGCTGAAAATAGTTTTGATGTCTTAAATGTTTATGTTAGCTGGTAGCCTGGTATGATAACATGGGAAATGAGCAGCGGTGTCGTCCCTCTCCTGAGTAAACTCTGCCTTTGTTCATGACCGCTCCTCAAGCCCCAGTTGGCGGCTTTAGACCAAAGTATTCTTCATCCTGAAAAACCCCTAACCCCGATCAAGCCCTGTAAGTGACGGTGTGCACATGACTGTGATACACACTAGCACTCTTCTGGCCTGACAGTGGAAACACGGCTGTATTTGTGTCTCTGTCATGGACCAGTCGTTTTATGGCTGTATTTCAGAGTGTTTCTACATTCAGTGTTTTATGAGGTCAGAGTTGAATTGCTGAAGTGTTTGAGTCCTGGAGTGTTTCATAGGGCATCATAACACACTCAGAGTTTCTGCAACAGGAAGTTAGAGTCAGTTTGAGTCTCATAATGTTCATGCCACATAAATCAAGTGTATCGTCTCATTTTAATGCCATAATAAATTTGTTTGCACATTACCTGTAAAAAAGATTAAGAACTGTTGTTGATGTTAATTTGTGTGATTCAGAATTGCATCAGCTGTGTTTCAAAATTAGAAAGAGTTTTATTGGCCATATTTGACTTGGTAGCAGGAGCATAATTCATTAACTGAAATACAACATCTAGCCACAGAATTACAGCAGAAGATCACATTTACAGAATAAAACAAATACAATAAAAATGAGTAGTAAATGTACAGAGATTAGTAAGATGCAAGGATGTGCAGCTAGAACAAACTGAGATGCACATCAAGGGGATTGTAATGGTAACACACACCAATCAGGCATGACATTATGAGCACTGACAGGTGAAGTGAACGACACTGATCATCTCTTCATTAGTGGTGGATATGTTAGGCAGCAAGTGAACATTTTGTCCTCAAAGTTGATGACAGAAGCAGGAAAAATGGGCAAGCATAAGGATTTGAGCGAGTTTGACAAGGGCCAAATTGTGACGGCTAGACGACTGGATCAGAGCATCTCCAAAACTGCAGCTCTTGTGGGGTGTTCCCGGTCTGCAGTGGTCAGTATCTATCAAAAGTGCTCCAAGGAAGGAACAGTGGTGAACCAGCGACAGGGTCATGGACGGCCGAGGCTCATTGAAGGCTCTGATCCAACAGACGAGCTCCTGTAGCTCAAACTGCTCCAGAAGTTAATGCTGGTTCTGATAGAAAGGTGTCAGAATACACAGTGCATCAGTCTGTTGCGTATGGAGCTGCATAGCTGCAGACCAGTCAGGGTGCCCATGCTGACCCCTGTCCACCGCCCAAAGAGCCAACAGTGGACACGTGAGCATCAGAACTGGACCACGGAGCAATGGAAGAAGGTGGCCTGGTCTGATGAATCATGTTTTCTTCTACATCACGTGGATGGCCGGGTGCGTGTGTGTCTCTTACCTGGGGAACACATGGCACCAGGGTGCACTATGGGAAGAAGGCGAGCCGGCGGAGGCAGTGTGATGCTTTGGGCAATGTTCTGCTGGGAAACCTGGGGTCCTGCCATCCATGTGGATGTTACTGTGACACGTACCACCTACTTAAGCATTGTTGCAGTCCATGTACACCCTTTCATGGAAACGGTATTCCCTGGTGGCTGTGGATCTTTCAGCAGGATAATGCTCCTGCCACAAAGCAAAAATGGTTCAGGAATGGTTTGAGGAGCACAATAACGAGTTTGAGGTGTTGACTTGGCCTCCAAATTCCCCAGATCTCAATCCAGTCGAGCATCTGTGGGATGTGCTGAACAAACAAGTCCGATCCATGGAGGCTCCACCTCACAACTTACAGGACTTAAAGGATCTGCTGCTAACATCTTGGTGCAGATCCCACAGCACACCTTCAGGGGTCTAGAGGAGTCCATGCCTCGACGGGTCAGGGCTGTTTTGGCAGCAAAAGGGGGACCAACACAATATTAGGAAGGTGCTCATAATGTTATGCCTGATCAGTGTATATTTGAATGTACAAATACTGTGGCAGAAAGTGGAGATGTTGCTGAAATTAAAACTACTGGAGTAGTTTTCCTTTCAGATCCAATGAGGTTCATTCCTGTCCTGTTTCTGCAGGCAGCGCTCTTGACATCTCAGACGTGACTCTGATAAATCCAGACCCGGTTGTGTCTTCGGCGAACCTGCCGTCTCTCCTGTGTGTGAGCAGCGACTGGACGGGTTCTGGCACCAGTTTGCTGAGTTTGGGCCATGAGTATCCTGATCCGAACCCTCATGTTTTGAGCACCGAACCGGACCGAAGCCACCACTCTGCTGCTAAAGTCACGTGGACGTCTCGCAATCACACCTTTGGAGCTTTTTACTGCCAAGTCAAGAACTCTAACGGAAGTAAAATCTACACCTACAAGATGCTCCATGAAGGTAGTAAATCTGAGCGCAGAGCTTTGGCTTCTTTGAAAGGAAATACTTGTTTGTAATGGCACAGGCCAGACATACACTGCCTTTATAAACTGACCATATGTTGTTTTTAGCAGACAGGGTTAACTGTTTCCTTTTTCTTCAGCTTCATTCCTCCCTGAATCTCTGACGATCACTGTTAATGAAGGTGAAGACGTTAACATCACTTTCACGAAAAAGACAGATTTACCAGAGGACATACTCATCAATAAAAACGGTGGGAACACTCAAACATCTGTGCGTTGTTTTATTGTGACATGCCTTGAGAAAATAATATAGTCTCTATACAGGCACTATAAAGATAACTTTTATTATTTTTTATTTACTTTATTTATTTATTTTTTTTAAATAACATTTATACGTGTACAACATTTCCCACATACTGTATTCCTTGTTTTCCTGGCAATTTTTTTTTTTTTTTTCAAGAATAATTTTGTATACTTTTTGCTGTTCTAGCTGTTTTTTTTTGTTTTTGTTTTCTCTTTTTCTTTTATTTTCAGGATATTTTGTACACTCATTACCCAAAGAAGAAATTATGGAAACAATGCATTACCCAATAACCAATGCAGAAGCTCAAAGTCATGCTGGATTATATACTATCCATTACATTTCTGGAGCTTCATTCAGCTCCGCAATAACCCGACTGATCGTCAGGAGTAAGTCCTTCGGTTCATGCTTTCTTACCAAACATCACTGAACACACTCTCTAGTAATGGTGCAAACTGATGTTTAAATTAAGCGATGACTGTGAGATATTTGAGATTGAATGTGTCATGATCATAAAGATTCATAATACTGCTCCTCACTGTAAGTTACACTATAAAAGGTCTGGTATTCATTTAGGAATTTGTCAGAGGAGCACTAATACATTTGTCTTTTGCACGATTAGGCTGCTTTAAACCATTTGTGAATGTGCAGAAAAGTATCATGTTCATTTTATTTTCATGCAGTCAATTGAATGCCTTTTGAATTTAGTGCACAAGTTCCTGTCACTAGGATAAAAAGCTCTTGTGTTTTCAGCAGAATGTAAGCTCATGTTGTGTAATGGTCAGCTGTTATGCTAACAGGTTGTAAGGCTGGTTTATGGGGAGTGAATTGTACCAAATCGTGTCTGCCCTGCACTAACGGAGGCGTGTGTCATGACGGGACGGGAGAATGCATCTGCCCTCCAGGCTTTAAAGGACCCACCTGTCAAACCGGTAACACTCATATTCTTCAGTGGTCCCACTTCATATTCAGAGTGGTCCCATTTATTACAAGGGACATATCTATTTCTAATATTTACATGATCGGTCTATGAATATGAGTTTATTTTGACAGATAATTAGAGCTAGGTCCTTAAATTTTTAAAACAAATGCGAGCGCTGTGCATTTTACTTAGAAAAGTACAAATGGAAATGGATCACATTTAAATGTGGGATGAGGATGAAGTGTGTGTTCTCTCGTGTACAGTGTGTGGCGAGGGCCGCTTTGGCAGCAGCTGTAAGGAGCGCTGTGTGGACGGACTCTGCCGCTCTCTGGTCTTCTGTCTCAGAGACCCGTACGGCTGCTCCTGTGCGTCCGGATGGAGGGGACTCAAGTGCAACGAGGGTTAGTTTAACACAGGAGGAATTTTCTTTTTAAATTTAATATCCCTCATTTTACTCTATAAATGCTGTTAATTGTAGTACTGTGGACTAGTTTGGTCAAAGATGTTCATTTTGATGAAATATAATTGTATTTTATTACAACCTTAATCTGATAAGAAGTGATATTTCTGTATTATTATGACGACTTATTTAAATATATATGTCAGATATATTGAGGACACAATGTGGTCTGATTTCAGTCTGTCCGTCTGGTTATTATGGTGCTGACTGTAAACAGAAATGTGAGTGTGAACAGAGCGAATGCAATCGCTTCAGAGGATGTGTGTGTGCAGGCAGGCATGGAGCTCGCTGTGAGAGCCCAGGTGAACATTTCATTTTATTTCGAAGTGAGTGAAACCGTTCTGTGTTTCTGGGAGATCTCTGGGCTGAATCCATGTCCATGTTTCTTTGAAAGACACGAGACCTGTGATCGTGAGCAGTCCGAGAGACATCGAGCTCAACTCAGGCGTCACATACACGGTCAACTGCTCTGCGTCAGGCCAGCCCGCTCCTTTACACGGGGAAATAACCCTGGTCAAACCAGACAAAACCACTGTCTATGTGAGTTGGAGCGCAGTGACATCATCGTTACACTGTTTCAGCACAATTTTCTCTCCTCTAATGCGTTATTCGAAGGGAAATTCCCTCTCTTTTGTTTTTCTCAGGCAGTGGACACACAGACAGAAAAGAATCAGACGACATCCACATTCATGGTGGAGAATATCACTGTATCTGCCGCTGGCCGCTGGTTGTGTCAGGTGAAAGTCAAACATTTTCAGGAGGAGAAAGAATTCATGGTGATTGTCAAAGGTGATATTCTTCAACTGTCTCCATTTCCTTCCCAGCAAAGTTCCAAAAATTCACAACAGTGTTTCAAAAGCCAAAAAGTTCTGGATCTATGCCTTTATTTTGTTATTCAAACTGATAGAAATGGATTTCTTAGCACTGCAATGAATGGGTTAAACGAATGTATGTAAATCAGAACTCTTGTCTTGTTTCAGTTCCGCCACAGCCTCAGAAACCACCCGTCCTGAACGACAGCGGTCTGCATCACCTGCTGCTGCTGGTCAGTAAAGATCCCTACACTGGAGATGGACCTCTCACTTCAGTCAAGGTCGTCTACAAGCAGGCCGGCACATCTACATGGAAAAGTGTTGAGGGTAACGGAGCTTAATGTGCTTGTAGTTTCACAATGTATGTGTTTTTATGGTGTCTGTTACAGCTGGAACATTTCATATCTGAGGTTATAGGTGACTGTGTTGCTCTTGGCAAACTGTCTAGTGTAATAAATATTTCCATTGTGCAATAGATTACAAAAAGGTGATGGAAGTCTGATGAGCTGAACACATTTCTGATGGTTGTCATATACAGAACTTATTTTGACTAGTCAGAAGAATGTGGTTGAAGTCATTGCCCTTTCATTTCCTACTGGAGGAAAAGTCCAGAATCAGGGATGTTTGTGTTTCACTACATGTAGAGGGGGATTTTTCCTTATTACCTAAATGTGTTTATTGGTGCTGGCACAAACAGAAGGACAGTACAACTAGCTTTTCAAACGTTTATTTTTAAAAGTGAAAACAATGCAAATAACAGGTACTGGAAAAATAATCTTTGCAGATATGCATCGACTAAATAAATACAGTATACAGTGTGTGTGTGTGTGTGTGTGTGTGTGTGTGTGTGTGATACAAGCAAAGGGAGGAAGAAATGAAAAAGCCCCACAAAGATCGAAAAGAGTGTTGTTCAGTTCTGCATAAGAAAACAGCTGTCATGAACACATTTGTGTCTGGATCATTATTCTTGCTGAGTAGACTGATACTCAATATGTGGAGTCTGTGGATCTGTTGAGTAGATATGTATTGTATGTACCAGATATGTATTAAAAGAGACACATTTGGCTGTGTTGAACAGCGAGCGGCTCTCTGGTAAGGCTGGACAATCTTTCTCCCATGACGAGCTACACCACACGGGTGCGGCTCAGTCGCCATGGACCCGGAGGAACCGGCCAGCCCGGACCTGAAGCCAATTTCTCCACACAGGTGCTTGGTAAGAATACTCACGCTCAACCACATCTAACATTCACCAAATGGTGAAACATTAGAGTGCCTGTGGTCTGTCCTCAGAGCTGCCCGTGGGTATGAAACTGACCCCCATCAATCAGACCTCGCTGGCCCTGTCGTGGGACGTGGCTTCTGCTGAGGATGCCTGGGGTTACGAGGTCACGTGTCAGCAGGTTGGAGCTTCAGGAACTGTGAGGAAGTTTCAGCTCCCGTCAAACTCCTCCGGTGTGCATCTGAGCGAGCTGAAGCCCAGACACAAATACCAGTGCAGGGTGAGGACGACCAGCAGCGCCACAGATCTGCCCTGTCCCAGCGTCAGCGCCTGGACGCTGAGCGACCGTAAGCATGATATTATGTATCCTTATAGGCAGCTGTGTATTGATTATCTGGATACTTCATGGACTGATACATCTAAATCTCCTCTGAAAGCTCTTTTAATGTCTCTCATCCACCCAAATCAATTTATTTCTACAGTTCTGTTCACACTGTTTGATAGTAACTTCACAGAATCTCATGAAGTTAATGCTTCATTGTGCACAGTTTAGAGCTGCGCGACAGGATAGTTTACACTTACAGGCGATGTAAACAGTCATGTGTAACCCCTCCTGTCCCGCTCTAAGTGGGAATCGAACCCAGGTCCGCTGCCATGGGAGTGTCAGTCGCTAGAGCGCCTCTTGAGAACAGGGGAGTGAGGTTTACACGCACAGCTCTTACCGGCCTACGTCCATTACATATACGTACATAAGTAGAACTTGTATTTTAAATAGTGGGAGTTATTCATTGGTTATGTGGTGATCCTTCAGAGCTTCCTCCGCCTCCTGCCAACATCTCCACCTGCAACATCAGTGACAGCTCAGCCATCATCACCTGGTCGGTGGCCGAGGGTCACTCCATCTCCAAAGCCGTCATCCGCTACCAGCAGATGGAGCAGATGGACTACATCCAGCAGGTGGAGCTCGACGTGCAGCCGGATCAGACCAGTATGCGCTTCCAGCTCCGGGGTCTGAGGGCCGACAGCACCTACCAGCTGAAGCTCTTGACCATCAACAACATGGGAGAGAGTACGGAGCGGCCACAGATCAGTCTCCAGACACTGACCCCGCAGGAGAGCTCACGTGAGTCTGTGCTTGAACCTAAATCCAGTGCATCTCAAAAAGCTTCCAGTAGGAGTCAGGTATTTAAAGGTGCAATTTGTACGATTTTTGCAGTAAAATATCCAAAAAACACTAGGCCAATGTTATATATTTTGTTCACTTGAGTACTTACAATATCCTTAATGTTTCCAACTATTTGTAAATCGTGAGAAAATTGCAGTGTTAACCAAGGCTCCGGGACGTGTGAGGAGTCGCCTGTCAATGGCGTCATACCCGCGTTACCCTTGGTTTCCGCTTTTATTTTGTAGAAACCATGGAAACACCAAAGACGCTTTAATATTTACATGTTTTAATAGACAAGGGAACAACTGTTTGGTTACGTTTATAGACAGAAAACGAATTATTGTTATAAAGCTCAAGATGTTTAGTCTTATTGTTTAAATCAAATTTTCTTGATTTTTTGCGAGTACCATGCTTTACCATGCCTCAGAGAAAAACACTATCAAGTAGATAACATAGCATAATCAGATGCAGCTTTATTTTTAGTAACAGTAATCCAGCATTTTCTCCATCATACAATACGTTTTAAAATTAATTGCATGCCAGTTATCAACACAAGCCATCCAGCATTTAATATGATATTGTAAAATTGATCTATCTCACTGCAGTGTGTAACAGTGTCTCACAGCAGCCGCCTAATGGTGCTTCATACTACAGTAACGTTAATAATCGCATCCATGAATGTGATTTCTTCCCGAGTCCTATCCCAATTATTTTCCATCGGCCGTTGAGGTGAAGACCACATGTACCAAGATTCCGCGCTATTAATATTACTTTAAGTAAAACAGTGTATATGTAAAACTTGAATATATTCTTCATCATATTTGCGATGTTTCACTGTATGGACTGCTGCCAGGTGCTCTTAAAGAGCAAAACCTGTTTGACTTTCTTCTGACTGTGAAAAATAAAATATTTTGAGAAATGCCCATGAGGGGAAGTAAATGATGGCAGAATGATAATTTCTGGCTGAAGTGTTCCTTTAAGTCTGCAGCTTCACCAAAGTGAGCAGCCTCCTGAGAGAGTAACACTGCCCTCTACAGGCACGGATCACTTACTGTTTATAAATGATGACCATAATATAATATAATATAAAATATAATGAAAGTTAAAGCAGATATGGAAAATATGTAGAGAAGCAGATAAAAAAATGGGTACAAATGTGCAAAAAAAAACAAATAAAAATATGCTAAGGCTGTTTAATTCACATTACATTATTTAATGTTAATGTAATGTTCAGCATTATAAAATGTGTTTTTAAAGCCTTATTCTAGACTTATTCCTGGCTGTTGTGTGTTTCAGAGCTGCATGGCCTCCAGGCTCATAGTAAAATGCTCTTCTACGCGATACTGGGCTCTGCTGGCATGACGTGCATCACGATCCTGCTGGCCTTCTGCATCGTATTACAGCTGAAGAAAGCCACCTTCCAGAGACGCATGGTGCAGGCCTTTCACAACATAGTGGTGAGATCACATTAAAAAAACAACTGAATTCAGTCACAGCTTTGTCTATACAGCATAACCTGCTCCATACAGCCAAGTTCAGAGAGCTTGCCTGGAGGTTTCTAGTGGTCCTGAAGACCTTTATTAGCTGCTTCAGGTCTGCTGGACCGGACCTACGGAGTCGGTAAACATCTGTCTTTCCTGTGCGCACAGAGAGAGGAGCCTGTGGTTCAGTTTAGCTCTGTGCCTCTGAACATGCCGAAGAAAGTTCCCAACTCCAGCCAATCCGTGGCCTATCCGACCCTGGAGTGGAGTGACATAAAGTTCCAGGACGTGATCGGAGAGGGAAACTTCGGACAGGTGCTGAAAGCTCGCATTAAGAAAGACGGACTGAGGATGGATGCGGCCATTAAGAGAATGAAAGGCAAGAGGAATTCTTTGTTGGGGTCATTATGGAGTGTGTTAGAGATTGCTCAGTTTTCTCATCACGTCTTATTCTCTGTCTGGTCAATAGAATATGCATCTAAGGACGACCACAGAGACTTTGCGGGGGAACTGGAGGTCTTGTGTAAGCTGGGTCACCATCCGAACATCATTAACCTCCTGGGAGCATGTGAACACAGAGGTGTGCGCCTCAAACGGGTTCTGATCTTCTCTGATAGGGCACTACTGCATACTCGATCTCATTTGCACTGTCTTCTTCTACTCCAGGTTACCTGTATTTGGCCATTGAATACGCTCCTCATGGAAACCTTCTGGACTTTCTGCGAAAGAGCCGCGTATTAGAGACGGACCCGGCCTTCGCCATCGCTAACAGCACCGCGTCCACGCTCTCCTCGCAGCAGTTACTGCACTTCGCTGCAGACGTGGCACGTGGCATGGACTACCTGAGCCAGAAACATGTGAGCGCAAGAAACACGCTGTCCACCGTCCTAATGGTGCAGTGTGTCTCTGCAATAAGCTGCTTCAACATGAATATTTTTCTTTTGCAGTTTATTCACAGAGATCTAGCAGCCAGAAACATCCTGGTAGGAGAGAACTTTGTGGCAAAGATTGCTGATTTTGGCCTGTCCAGAGGTCAGGAGGTTTACGTGAAGAAGACCATGGTAAAGATCTGAAGGCTGCTGTTATTTTCATCCATAAATGAACGTGTGATTTTAACATGCGCGTTTCTCCGCAGGGCCGTCTGCCGGTGAGGTGGATGGCCATCGAATCTCTCAACTACAGTGTTTATACCACCAACAGTGACGTGTAAGAGTCCGGCAGTCTGTTGTGTTGTGTGTGTGTCTGCGCAGAGTAACGTGTGTGTGTGTGTCTGCACTGAAAGTAATGTGTGTGTGTGTGTGTGTGTGTGTGTGTGTCTGCACAGGTGGTCGTACGGCGTGCTGCTCTGGGAGGTCGTCAGCTTAGGTCTGTGATCACTGCACTCAGTATTTACTGCTTTTGCACTATTTTTAGCATAAATATGGTTAGGGTAATAAAAATAATAGGGTTTTACAAATAAAAAGAGTACTTCAAATACCCAGATGAAAAACTAAGTGTGGACACTTCATGCACCCACTGATCGCAGCTTTAATTCTGCATAGCGTTTGGACTCTGATACTGAATGACAAAATCACCTTCTAAAACTCATAAACTAGACATTAGAGAATGTATAGTGCATCATTTGGGACACAACTACAGTACTGGAGGTCAGTTGTGTGTCCCAGGTGTTCCTGCTGACATTATGTTATTGGCTGGCTCTTGATTGGCAGGTGGAACACCGTACTGCGGTCTGACGTGTGCAGAGCTCTACGAGAAACTCCCACTGGGCTTCCGGCTGGAGAAACCGCTGAACTGTGACGACGAGGTGTAAGTCTGAAGCTCGTGTCAGCCACGCATGTGCGAGAGAACTGGAAATGAGGCCGTTTCTCTGTCTCGCCCGACAGGTATGAGCTGATGAAACAGTGCTGGAAGGAGAAGCCTTACGAGAGGCCGTCATTCGCTCAGATCTTGATGTCACTCAATCGTATGCTGGAGGAGAGGAAGGTATCAGAGCTTATTGCTCTTCCAGTTCTGATGAAGAGATCATTGCATGTTGTTTTGCTTGTGACACTCTCCTCTCATTCTGTCCAGACGTACGTCAACACGACGCTCTACGAGAAATTCACCTACGCCGGCATTGACTGTTCTGCAGAGGAAGCTGGCTGATCTTCATTACGGTTAATACGATCCTCTGAGCAGGATTCACAGACTAGAGTTTTACACACATTGTGTTTCATTAGTAAATGACTATCGGATCATATTTCTGTTTGTTGTTAAGTGTTTATTAGTGTGTGAGATGTTGAGTGCAGATTCTGACAGATGTGTGATGTTTGTATATTTCTTTGTTTTTAATAAAACTCTGAAACTGCGAGACCTTTTGTTTCTGAATGTACATACTGTAAAGGCTCCGGCAGCTTCGAGCCAATAAACCTCTGAAAAATCTTCTATTTTTGTGACCAAAATGAATAACTTATAATCATTTCTTAAGATAATCCAGGATTACAGATGCAGAACCCTCGACCTCTGCAGTTCAGTTACTGTGTGCACTTTACAGAAAGTGGTTGGATGTCATTTTAAAGGGTACACAAACAATGGCTGTGACTGGGTGATCAAATGAGGAAATGATTGGCCATGAAACTGTTTTAAACATCCATCAATAGTCTATGACAGGACTAACTTTTGTCTAGCTAAAGTTATCATGGTAAAATTTCCACTTATACGTCACTAATCTTTTTAATTTACCTCTGATTAAATTCACATCACTATTTCATTTTTTAAGCAAAGGCACTTTGTGTGTATATTCTGACTGAAGACATGCTATACATAGAGCTGAAATCAGTGTTTCAGTTCACGTTTATTTTAAAGTGCGTTTCAAAGCAGCTTTGGAGAAAATACATGTTTTAATGATACAATATTTGGGTCTAATGAACAGAGTCTTGCATTAAATCATGAAACTTCCTTCAGCCTCTTAAATCCCAGTGAAGAGTTTCAATCTGACAAATACCATCCAATAAATCTGCACAAACATCGTTCACATTTACAATTTGATTTTTTTTCCTGAATTAATGATAAAAACAACACTAAGGGTTATTTCTGCATTAGTTTTGGTAAATCATCTGAAAGGGGACATTTGTCTTTTTTCCATTTCACCACCTAAAAAAGGCGAACAAACAATTGAATTGATTTCATTGCACAAAACATATTTTCAGTCCCTGATATTTCCTAGATGATTTGTGATATAACAAAGATTAATGATTATGAGCGCTTTGTACTCAAACGATTGAATCAGGTTCTCCTCACAGATGCAATGTCAAGTCAAGAGACATGAGGAACCTTCAGTTCCAGTTAGAGTCACTTCACTCCTGACTCGCCCATGGAGCAGGATTTACGGCAGCGTCCCACACGGGTCTCCCTCCGCCATCTCCCTTTGCGCCATGATCACACACACCTCATAGACGCGGAAGGCAGCGAAGGCGGTGGCCAGCAGACAGGCGGCACCCAGGATGTACCACCAGTTGAAGAGGCCGAAGGAAACTCCTTTCACGATGCAGTAGAGGCCGAAACACACCAGGGCCAGAGCGGAGAAGAGCTGCACGCACAGCGGCGGCCCGGAGGACGCGTGTTTCTCGCCCATGATGAACTCCAGCGAGAAGATCTCACGCTCTGGGAGACAGACCTGAGAGGAAGATCGGCTTGATGGGGAATCCCTGAGCAGTGAAATATATGCGAGTCTGTGTCATGACGAAAACATGATGTCTGTCTGTCATGAGCTCCGGCGCAGCACTGAGGCAGAGAGGCGAGTGCTGGGTGTTATATACGCTTACAGATCTTAGATTACAGAAAGACCCTCGAAGCGCTCGTGTCTAATCCTGCGGCCGTCTTCAGCCTCTCACTGGGAATTAAGATGCGTTTAAGAAACACTCGTTTCAATTATGCTGACTTGCAGCTTTCATGTAATTAAGGTAAGTGCAACCGATAAAGCGCTTATAGATCGTAAGTTAGTGTTTTTGAGGTCAACCAGAGATACTTCAATGCAACCCAAAGTAGTATTACAAACAGTGGCCGACTGAATAACGTGAATCAAAAACACCCTATGTAATTAAGCATTTCTGCTAAATGTTCTCGTAAATGTGGGAGAAATACAGTTCAATACAATCAAAATATTCTTTATTGCTTTAATTGTGTAATTCACAGGGTAGGATGTAGAAGATTCAAACAAACAAGATGGACGGGAGCTTGAAAATGGAACTCACAACATCAAGTAAACTTAATTTGTATTAGTACTTTAGTAACTCGTGATGCTGACCAGAGACTTGAACAGATTCAGTTCTGTGATCTCACTGAACTCCCGTTCATTACTGTATCAGATATAAAACAACTTCATGAAATGATCCACTGAGTCAATCTAAACCCGAAATTTCAGTGCAAAAATAAACATTGTAGAAACAGTAAATGAAAGCAGCTCATCCAAACCTCACGCAGCAGAAAGTTATTCAGGCGACCACATCATAGTGTGGATTTGAGCTGATGTCTGTATGAAACACTACTGATGGATTTGACCTCTTGACCTCTGTTAGCACAGTGCGACCGCAAGCGCAGCATTAGCGCTCACTGACAGTTTCTCTCAGCATCATCCTTAAAGTTCGGTCTGCTGCGGTGATGATGTCACGAGGCTCTGGAATCACCCCGTTGACGACCTCATCTCCACGGCAACATCCAGTTCATGGGATTAAAGCTCCTCAGAAAAGCCTCTCAGGTGTGAGTGTTTGGAAACCTTCAGACGTCTGCTGCTCACAGACACATTCTTGAGCTCATTTCTTTCTGAAATCCCAGAGAGAATTACATCAGTAGATTATACACACACACACACACACCTTTCGGAACAACATCATCAAAACTACAAACACAAAAAAATCATCATCAAGAACATTGTGAGGTGGTTTCTCTCAGGTTTCAGTGTTTCAGAAGGAAAGCTGTGGGAAAAATTGATGCTTTATTGTATTTATGGGCTTCAGTTTGAGTCAGCGCTGTTTAGTTTGACTTGAGTGAAAGCAAGATTGTGCGGGTCAGACGTATGTGTGTTCAGTGGGTTGTTCTGTTGTGTATCTTGATGACCAACAAAATATTGAAAATACATCTTTACAAAATGTCTAGCGGACAGAAAAATCTGGAAAACATGAGTTTTAAAAGTTAGAAGTTGCATCTGTTGCTCACAGGCCCGGATTGGCTAATCGGGAGCACCGGGAGAATTCCCTGTGGGCTGGTCTGTTTTTTTGGAAACGAGGGCCGGTGATGTCATGGCACTGGGTTGAAATATGAATGCTCTAGAAACTGTCGACGCGGTGAAAATGTACTAAGCTGAGTATCTTTTTCCTTAAAACCAGTCAGTGGCGGATTTATGCATGGGCAACATGGGCAACGGACCAGGGCGGCATCTTGCCGGGGGCGGCACGGGGCACCCGCGCAAGAAAAAAAAACGAATGGGCGCTCGGGTTTTTACCGTTCATTTGCACGTAACATCAATGATATCATGTCACCTTGTGGGTCAGTTAACCAGGTCGGGAGGGACTCGAAGTGTGTGCCCGGAGAAGAACTCTCACTCAAAGTACCCGAGAAGACGGGATGAGGTGACGTCTGTAGGGAGAGCGGGAGGGGAGCGGGACAAGTTCTAAATCAACACTTAATTTTGGTAAGAAAAACGGTCTAAGCCACCGGAGGCCGATTTAGGTTGCCTAAATAAGTAAAAAGGAAGAGGGGAAACATGCAAAAGATAAAGGCATGTATGCAGCTATTTCTCATATCGTAATAGTAGGCAAATAATAAAATATAGGGACTATCATTTATGTTATGCTATGTTTCTTGCTAATATGCTACACATTGGGAAACAATATTCATTTTTCTGTCCAACTAGCTTACATAACCAGACAGTAAAATGTGATTTTTGTAACATAATGTAACTTTTTTTTAAACAAATGTGATATCACTCACTTTAATATTTTTACTGTAAAGTTGTGCAGTTTTGGGGGATTTATGGTATTTTTTGTTATTTATTTGCCTCAATGTATAATAATTGTATATAGTAAGTAGCCTATATATATTTATATAAAATAGGAAAATGTTTATGTGAAAACCACTTTAAAAAAGATCTACATTTCTCAATTTCATTCAAAGTGATAGACATGAAAAATGTGCCTGGGTTTAGTGGACGATTGCTGGAAAGTAGACACTGGAAAGTAAACACTTAAAAAAAAATTATTTTTAAATAACATGATTTTTTAACTACAGTCACTAGATGGCTAAAGAATTAATCAATGGTTCACGTTATAAAATCATTATTATACAATAAAAAATGACTATATCAAATTTTAGCATTTTTGCACTGAATTGGAAATAATATTTTTGAAAAATACAATTAATTAAAAGGCCGTAGAGAACAGTGCACAATTTGCAGTCTTATATACTGAGGTTTTAATTACATTATTTTAATATAGTCAGTCGGGAATTAAAGTGGGCCGGTCTAAGGCATGAAACTCCAGGGCTGAAAATGAGTCCCATTCCGGCCCTGGTTGCTCAGAATCATCAAGCTAAAGACCGCTGAACTAACGGCTGCTGCGACAGTACAGGACAGACAGCAGGGGGCAGGAGCGAGTTCAGTGAGCTGTAATCACATTACTGAGCGCTGACTGGAGCAGAGTCCAACTGATCAAACGTGTGTGTGAATGAGAGAGATCCGAGTAAATCTGACTCACGTCCTGGACATCCGATGCTGTTTTCGTGCAGTCGTTGTGTGTGTGTGTGTGTGTGTGTGTGTGTGTGTGTGTGTTGTGTGTGTGTTTGTTTGTCTCACCAGCGGCTCCAGCTCTTTGCGGTCTATCAGGTTGAGTTCAGTGGCAAAGTAGTAAAAGTGCTTGTAGCAGGTGTTGACGTGAGCTTCAGCTCCCATCAGCAGGATCCGATCGAAATGATGGATGTAGACGTGCACAAACACGCGGAAGAGACGACACAGGATCTTCTTACAGATCTGGATGAAGTTCTTAGGGAAGGGAATTCCTGAAAGACAACAAGAGGAAGAATGAAAGCTGAAAAACAAACAACATGAAACATCACACATATCTGTCTGCAAAACAGGAAATCACCTGAACACCTACAGGAAGTGCCCTTCTGAACAAATTAAATAAAAATAAAAAGCCCTTTCGAGGGTCTGGAAGGGTTCAGGCCTCATGAGATCAAGGGAAAATGCAGGAGTTAATCTCGCATTTGGGGCAGTTATTCTTCTGTGAAAGAATGTATGTGTATTTGTGTAAAGATTGTGTGTGTGTGTGTGTGTGTGTGTTGTGTAAGCGTAAATGAGTTTGTGTGTGAGAGACTGAATTAGAGCCTTTGTTTCCTAACAAAAGCTCATTCTGCTCTGCTGATGGCCGAATGAAACGCTCTTGTGTTCAAACTGTCGAGCAGCATTCAGATCACAGATGAGCGGCTCTCATGAATCAATGCGACTGAACGCAGCGTTACAGCAGACTCGCTCTGAAGAACACAAGATGATCCTCATTTCAGTCACGTCCCTGTTTTCAAGACGGTCACACAGACACCCGTCAGCATCCGCCTTCACACAATCATTCTATATAACACCAACTATCATATACTGGATCATAATAGAGGTATTTGAGCTGGAAATTGAGGAAAATTCTGGAAATGATACGAGTCATGTTTAAAGCTGCTGTCCAGCGTGTGTACGGCTGCGTGTCATTTAATTATCCACAGAACGGTAATAAGACTGTCCGTACAGCCCGGCGGACGCAGGATTAGTGGAGCTGCTGACCTGTTTAGTCTCTCGGTCATGTGATCAGACTGTGTTTGTACTGTAGATCATCGCCATCTTAATCTGCTCTTAATACGACCTGAAAAACAAAGAACTGTAACATTTTTGTGGCTCGATAAACCTGCATCCCTGAGCTGCTTTACTGTACTAATAATTCTAGCGGACGCAAAATATATGAGCGAAAGTGCCAAATGGGGTCTCTATTAGACACGTAACAACATAATCTGGGTTTAGAGCCAAAAATACTCCCTTTACACAGTCTGACTACTAGTCGTGATTTTATTTCAATCAACTGTTCAGCTCACAAGAGTTTGCATGGATGTGTCCAGCCCTCAGCTTCCCATCATAACACATTTATACTTACAATCCAGTAGATTATAAAAGAGCAAATGACCATAAAATCTGACACAGGATGTCAAATGCTGTGGACAGGATCTTCCTCTTCCTTCCTCTACCTCGATCTCAAAGAGGTTTCCTGACGCTTCTCTCTGGATGTGGAGCGCCGTTCCCAATCCCTAACTCATCGTCCCAACAATCATAGAGAATATAATCACTAAAACAATGTATGTCAAATCAGAGAGTCAGGAGGACAAACAGAGACAACAATGAGCACAAACTGGCCAGAATAGTATTAACGGTCTTTAAATAATTAAAAGGATTTAAGGCTAAAGAAA
This sequence comes from Megalobrama amblycephala, assembly GCF_018812025.1. Lineage (NCBI taxonomy): Eukaryota > Metazoa > Chordata > Actinopteri > Cypriniformes > Xenocyprididae > Megalobrama > Megalobrama amblycephala. The sequence continues at coordinate 51,088 of NC_063047.1, forward strand.
GAAGAATAGTCAAAATAAATTGAATATATTGCTGTGACGTAACTGCTACATCTCATCTCGCGTGTGTTTGGTTGTGAAATGTATTTTGCGTGCCAGACAGAGTTGTCGCGATTCTTCCTATTGTAAAGTCATGCAGTGTGAAACCTTCTGTCGCCGATCCATCGTGCAGTTTGAACACAGCAGCGACTGAATGCTGGCCAAGATAGTCATGCAGTGTGAAAAGAACAGTGACCCGACTACTTTGAAAATCGTGCAGTCTGAACTCGGCTTAACTTTATGCAAACAGCTTGTTCATGTTTCTTGTGTTGTCACATTCAGTTATGAATTACATGAATCATGCAAATTACAGCCTCAATTTCCAATTCAAAATGGCGAAATTTGACAAAAACTTCAAGTAGTTTGCATCACTGGATAATGGTGTTTAACAATTTCTTTTTTTCGTAAAACAGTTGTAAAATATTTAGCTCCTTACATCTTTATCTCAACAGCACAATGCACAAGCACATCAGAACGAGACCTGAAGAACACAGAGATTCGCATTCTTTACAAAAAAACACAGTAAACCCTAAATCAATGGACAGTAATTGAGAAATCAGTCAACCAATGTTGGGAGAATTAGAACAAACTATTTAAAAAAAAGACTATAAAAACAGGCAAACCAAGATGGAGAAATATGAGAAACTTATTTCCAAACAATATTTAATGAAGAAGCAACTGGCACAGATTGAAAGCAAAAACAAGCAAACAACTGGAGGAACTGGAACTGGACCTGCTGGATCGATGCGGTCAGACCTGAACCCTGACACTGAACCTGAAGAAAACTACGATCACGAGCTTCCGGAAAAGATCCAGATTGCAGGGAACACAGGGCATATTCACTAACCAGAAAACTCATTCATGACTGTGTAGGTCTAAACATCACATCCACAGTGAACTTTAACACTGAAGTGAATGAACTGAGAGATGAAACCACGATGTCCCACAGAGATACCGACTGAAAGTATTACACGGAGTGTTTGAGGCGACTGCCTGTATGGCAGTGAGGAATGACAAATCAAAATCAAGAATTCACCATCAAATTGAGACCGAATTCTGCAAAACATCCACAGACACACAACAAATCATTCACACAGAGTAGAAATGGGCCTTCAGATTCTGGAAGTGAGTCCAAGCTGCTGTTCTTCTGAGATGAACACGAGACGGCACACGTTTGCTTCGGTATCAGAGAGCGACACTGTGCCACGCTTCACCACCACTCTTTCCTCTTCTTCTTTTATTCGTAGTGTTTCCTTTTTTCTTTTGTGTCTAACTTCATCTTCATTATTTAACATCATCAGTTCTGAACTGTTTTATTTGTCTGAATCAGTATAAACGCTTCAGCAATATGAATGTCTATCATGCCAGTAAGGCACACTGAAGCTGAGAAGATCTCAGTATTTCAGGGTTTCATGAAGCTCGACGGGGTTCGGTTACAGGCGGATCACGCTACACTGAGAGCTGATGCGCCTTCAGGGTATCTGACGGCCTTGAATTATTGACCGCATGTAGGTGATAGTGTTCCCTGTGAACGAGACCTCACGCCCTCTCGCTGTGATGAGTGACGACGGAGGGAAAGAGAGGCAGCGGCCCCTCAGAAGACTCAATGGAAACGAACGGACTAATTACAGAGTTAACAACTCAATCCGGTCACGTACAAACCAAACTCAAAATCACTTGAAATGATGATCTGTGAGCTGTTTAGTGAAACTAACTTTTAAAGTAATGTTAACTCATCAACCAGACGAAACTATAACTAAGCCGTGCGCCAGTACTTTAACAAATCCGACACCATCAGAAACAAGAAGCCGTTTCACAGATTATAATGGGAGCGTGTGTTAGACGTGTGTAGACAAATCTGCTGCGTGCAGAGTCAAACCAAACACACACACACACACACACACACACACACACACTGGTGGTGGTCAAAAGTTTGGAATAATTAAGATTTTTGTAATGTTTTTGAAAGAAGTCTCTTCTGCTCACCAAAGCTGCATTTATTTGATGAAAAATGCAGTTAAAGCAGTAAAATATTATTACAATTTTAAAGGGGTGCTTGATTATGATTTGACTTTTTTAACTTTAGTTAGTGTGTAATGTTGCTGTTTGATCATAAACAACATCTGCAAAGTTACGACGCTCAAAGTTCAATACAAAGAGAGATATTTTCTTTTTCAGAAATCGCTGTTTAAAGACTACAACAAACATCTGGTAGGGACTACAATGAGCTTCTTCCCAGGTTAGTGACATCACAAACCCTAAAATTTACATAAACCCCGCCCCCGAGAACACGCAACAAAGGGGGCGGGGCCATGTTGGGCTGCTTTAGAGAAGAGGAAGAGTTGTTGTAGTCGAGTGTTGTTGTCATGCCGTCATTTTACGCCGGACTGCTTCACAAACGAGGGTCAATTCAACACAAAAGATGAACATGACGGCACATGCTAGTGGATGAGTTGAATCAACTCCACAGCAACTACATCAATTTATCCACTAACCATTCAGAAACGTCTAAAAGTTGTAACTTCTTCCTGAGTCTCTCCATCAGTGTCGACTCCGGTTTGAACAATGTAAGGCTGAACACCGTTACTGACAATCCTCATTTTGGCTGCGTGAGATTCTCCAGCTTTGTTGTTGTTGAGCTGTTAAATTTGCATTTGCATTTAAAGGGACACACACAAAAAACGGCGTGTTTTTGCTCACACCCAAATAGGGGCAAATTTGACAAGCTATAATAAATGATCTGTGGGGGATTTTGAGCTGAAACTTCACACACACATTCTGGAGACACCAGAATATACTGTCTAATGTAATGTTACATTGAGCAAAAGAGACTTCTTTCAAAAACATAACAAAAATCCCAATTAAAAAGCCTGTAATTATTCCAAACTCACAAACTGACCATCAGTGTATAACAGAAACATGGAAACACTCACCGATGCTGGTGGGGAAAATGTCCTCGTTATTGATCTGCATCTCGATCCAGTCCATCAGCAGGTTCATGTACTGCGGCGCGGGCAGCGGCGTGGGCTTCTTATACTTGTGCTCGTCTTGCCATCGGTACTCGTACCGCGGGCCGCCGGACATCACCGGGCAGCTCTTCTCCGTGCAGAACTCGCACACCGTCCCATAGATGAGGTTGATCCGGTTGAAGAAGTCCACCACGTGCACGGCCACCCAGTCGTTCAGATCCTCGCCGTGCGGCAGCTGGACGGACGCTTTCAGGTCCACGCCGGAGCTGAGTGACGCCTGCGCCCGCTTGTGCAGCTCGAAGCGCTGAGTGCCCGGCTCGAACCTGCGCTTGGGCCGGAACGTCTTGTCTTTGTTAAACACTTGTTTGAGTGCGATGGACATGATGTCTAGGAGAACAGACGTTCAGTCAGCGGGTGAGAGAATCGAGCACTGAGGAAGAGTCGCGCTCCTCTGCGTTATCACATGCTCTCCTGGAAAACAAATGAACCACGGTTAGTCAAACGTTTGGACACACTTGACTGAATTTGTGTTTCTTGTGGTCTTAAAAACTTTTCAATCTAAAGGCTTATGCTTAAAAGCGTGAAACTAATTGTGTAATGTCAGTTACGCTTGTTTTGTGAGTTGAATAGGGAAGGCGTAGGACTTTGTGAGTTTTACACCTTCTGCGTAACTTGAATACGGAAGAAGGTCTGGCAGAAGCTAGATATTTGACTCCATAACTTGTTAAATATGGATATATTTTTTTTTACACAAATGCATCGCTTCACTTCAGAAGGACTTTATTAACCCCCCGGAGCCGTTTATGATGGATGGATGCACTTTCTTCAGCTTTATACTCGTTGTTTCCAATTCACTGCCATTATAAAACTTGGATGCGTCAGGATATTTATCAGTATAGCTAATTCTGATTGTGTTCATCAGAAAGAAGAAAGTCATATACACCTAGGATGGCTTGAGGGTGAGTAAATCCTGGGGTAATTTTCATTTTAAAGTCATCTAATCCTTTAAACACGGGTGAAAGACTAGACTAGTGCTGCAGATATAATCCTATCAATACTATATAACACGGCAGACATAAATCATGAGAGCCACTGAATCTGTTGCATCTGCTTCGCTCGAGGCCAATAGTTGTGTAATGACATCATTCTGAAGAGACTCGTGTTTAACAACCCTGTAAAACATTCAGTCGATCTAAACCAAACCACAAATCCGGATGTCTTGAGGTGTGAAAGGGTTAGAGACTTTTACACCAAAAGTCATATTGCTTTGACATCAAATTAAAGCTCATGTGGCCGTAATCCCAAACACACTGCAATTTTACAAATAGTTGTCCATCATTAAGATTCTGACTCAAGACTCGGTCCTTCACACCACATTTCATAAGCTCAACAGTCTTCCAAGAGGACATTATAAAGCAGAAGAAATGATGGGATATTCTCAGTCATTTCTTATAAAAAAAAGGAATCGTCTGTTTCTGAAACCAGCCTGTTAAAACGCTGGAGAAACAAATGGTCCCGTTTCTACTCAAGACGGCATTCGGAGCCACAGAAGGTCCTGGAGACACGGAGCTGAACGCATCCAAACTCCACAAACTCTGCGCTTCCACAGGGACAGAAGCATCACGCTGTGTCGGATCATCATTACTCCGCCGCTGTTTTACAAAGAGGAGGAAAGTAAAATCACACTGACCGTTCGGCTCTCAGCAGGCGAATATCACAGCGCTGCAACTGCTGGCGCTCAACACGAGAAGAGAAGGCGTTGGCTTCAAGCGGGAAGATTTTGGGTTTTACCTGTAAATCTTTGTTACGAATGAGTCAGTCAGTTTTCTATCTAGTCAATGTTTAACTCTCATTATGTGCCCTAGTTTTCAAACAGCAGATAACTAACGGCACATTCTTCTGATCTGAGTCACTGTGCAGAAAAAACAGACAATTAGATCTATCGAGGGTTAATATCTTTGGATAAAAAGTATCCATAAACACAGTTATGCAATTGCAGATGCTTTTATACACACTGCATTCAAGATAAATGTTTTATCAGTTCAGGCCTTCATGTTTCAAGTGCTATGACAGACGGTCAGATCTACGAGTGTGTGTGTGTGTGTGTGTGTTTATCATCTAATCTAATCTGATGTGTGGAATAACAACATGATCAAGAAAAGGAAATTCATCATGAAAAGGGTGTAATATCAATCAGTTATGATCAGTAAAAATGCATAACACTTGTTTTCTAGGGGAAAAAGAACAGAAGATAGTCTGATAGTGATTCATGAAGAGGCATGTGTGAGCAGAAAAACATGCAGCTCTTTACCTACAAGATCACACGCATGTCAGAACATGAACATCACGGCCTGTTTCAGTGGATCTCAGCTGGTTTTGCTCTGATTTATGATGGACATCAAGCAGAGACTCTACACCAGCAGATTTATTGTACAAAATGAAATAAAAATGAGTTAGAAGTACCATTAATTGTGTAGGCCCAAAAACATGCAGATTTTAAACAGTACATAGGCGGAATTAAAGGGGAGGCTGATTATGATTTGACTTTTTTAATTTTAGTAATGTTGCTGTTTGATCATAAACAAAAAGTTAGGACATTCAAAGTTCAATGCAAAGGAAGAGACTACAACGAGCTTCCTCCTGGGATGGTGACATCACTAACCCTAAAATTTACATAAACCCCGCCCCCCGAAGAACACACAACAAAGGGGGCGGGGCCATGTTGGGCTGCTTTAGAGAAGAGGAAGAGTTGTTGTAGTCGAGTGTTGTTGTCATGCCGTCATTTTACGCCGGACTGCTTCACAAACGAGGGTCAATTCAACACAAAAGATGAACATGACGGCACATGTGAGCTGTTAAAGAGCAGAGAGCTCATTTTCATCTAAATTAGCTCCTACTTCAGAGTAGGGTCGAAACCAGCACTATAGGAACCATCAGTGACGTAAGGGTACGTTGATTGGTCAAACGCATGTCAAACACCGGACACCCGTCATTTTCAAACAGCCGTGTAAACATATTTACGATCATGGAAAACAGCGATGACGGCATTTACCTGTCGTCTGCAGGGTTGTGTTCTTTTCTCCACCGTCATGATATGTAATACTGAAAGTTGTCATAGGAGATTTCGTCTCTTAGCCGCACTTTTTGCTCTTTCAGTCGCATAAATTATGCGTTTACATTCCATCTCCGTTATCACGAAACCCAAGACACACAACAAACACAACACGGCGTCCTCCATCGGTTTTTAGCATTTGTAAAGATGCTGCTGTCGGACGCTTCAGAGTTCCTATTGCCGCTGCGACTGTCACCAGGAACATGTCCCGGGGGAGAAAGTAGTTCTCGGGGAACTATAATAGTGGCTAGTTCCTATAACTGAGTTCCTAGAACTATTCGGTGTGAAAGCCACTTTATATTACATCTTGTGAAAAGGGGCATTATATGTCCTGTTTAAAATATTTTAGTTTTACATTGTCTATACAGTATGAGTGTTTGACAGACAATAACTAACACACTCTTCAATCAAACCAGATCTTTAATACCGATTTCTTCTTCTGACTCTGAGCTGATCAGAATAAGCTGGTCTCTCATCAGAGCCGGTTCTTCTTCTGAACCCAGGACCGGCTTACATAACAAACACAACATCCATCAGTCTGTCTGTCTGCTGTGAACTGGTCTCTGTCCTTCAGTCCACTTCTGCTCATTTGTGCAAAACAAACCCAAAACTACCATCCCTACATCTAAACTCATTCCTCTAGTCACGAATTAACACACTAACCAATGCAAAATCGGCATACAAAAACCATGTTTATAGTCTGACTAGATTAACTATTAAACTGAGCTATCCACACAGTTTCTCGTGTTACAGAGACTTTACTAGAGACTTTTTTACGAATGTCACTCAAAGTTCTCAACAGAGCAAAGCTCTTCAAAAGAAACTGTTCCATGTGAGCAAATGTTCCATTCGTGTAATTCAGATGCCGTTAGTGAGGATCCCACTATCCCAACACTCCCAACACATTCCCAACACACTTTAAACGAGATGAACACAAAACGGCACTGAGGAAACAAACCATAAACCGAGTGAAACCGATGTTCCCTCATACGAGAACTCTGAAAATGCAAAACAACATTGAGTCACACTCACCACTGCTGTTGATCCGAATGTCCTCATGTAGAGTGTGTGTGTGTGTGTGTGTGTGTGTGTGTGAGAGAGAGAGAGAGAGAGAGAGAGAGAGAGAGAGAGACTCCCGCTTCTCCTCCCACTCAAACACACACAGGCCGCAAGAGAGACAACAACAGATTCACTACATATTACTGATAAATCGCTTTCTCATATTCTCTACACATGATGTTCGTGAACTCAAACCCGTGTGCGAGTGATTTTACAGATGCAAAGAGAAAAGCGGCTTAAGCAGCCAAAGGCAGATCATCGGCGACATCTAGCGGTCACACGGAGACTCACACTGGATAATCACAATCTGTCACATTACGGTACTTTGATCTTTGATCTTATCTGCTCACGAAATATGCACACATACTCTCAGCAATATGCATTTCCTATATGGAATACCTTTATGAAATACAAATGTCTTTTTTGCAACAAGTAACCAGTGATGGGAATAACGGCGTTATAAATAAACGGCGTTACTAACGCCGTTACTTTTTTCAGTAACGAGTAATCAAACGAATTACTTTTTCTCCCGTTACAACGCCGTTAGCGTTACTGACAAAAAAAATGCCGCGTTACTATAATTGAGCTCACTGATGCGGTTTTCATCCGAGTAAGCTCTCTCTCAGCCATAGGACCTGCAAAGTTTTTTTTCTCTGGTGTGTGCTGCGGTAAGTCATACACAAATATAATTTTAAACTGATAATAATGTACGATGCGCTGTGTGTGTGTCTGTCAGAGCTCAAACCAGAATACCCTTTTTGATGCTTGATCGAAAATATGTGAAATGAGTTTTTTTTTCTAGTCGACTAGTAGTTGTTCATTTAAGCTATTAGTTGACTAATCACATTTATATTAATTTAATTTCTTAAATACTGGAGAGAATAAACCATAATAAGGAGCGTTTACATAATATAGCTATATAGCACTCAAGGGCACGCATAATTGCCATAAAGAACCGGCAAAAGTAATGATTATGAGTGTGACAAAAACAGTAAGGAGACATTTTAATTGTTTATTAATAAAGTAATGTTTTCTGAATCAGTGTCGGCTGCAAAGATGAAGTTGACATTGCTGATTCTCTTTGCTGATCATCTGCTCATATGGACGCGCCTAGAGAGATAACGCACATTTCATTCGGATTAGGCTACATAATCAGAGTAGCCTCTTTCTTTTCGTTTTAATAACTTCATTTTCGTTAAAGTAGATATTTCAAGCATTCTATAGATATATTTCTCATGTCTGCGAGGCAAGCAGCCTCTGAGTTTCGGTTCATTTAGCCTATAAGACGCGCTCCTGTTCACGCGCCAGTGATCGCGCCCGCGCCTCCATGTCATGATTTTATTGTCTGCTATATTTGTTGTTATATATTAAATCAAAGCAATTTGTAGATGAAACATTGATTAAAACTAAGATACAATTTTTACAAAACGAAATTCACTTTAAAGAAAGGCTTTCTACAAAGCAAAACTTAATGAAGTGGTAAAAATCTTATCTGACCCACTCCATGTCTCCCGATATATTTGCGCAGCATCTTACTCATGCTGTTCACTAACTTTTCATAATCGAATAAATGGATTTAAAACATAACATAGGACTATTTAAACATAAATATGAAACTACGTTTTCTTTAATGGCTTCCAACACAGTACAGAGAAATTTCATGTCGTGAGCAAGAGCGGATCATGAGTCAGAAGTCGCATCAAGAATAATTTATTCTTAGACTTATATGTAATATTGGGGGCATTCAATTTATTTGGCATATTTTTATTTTATTTTTTTAAAGTAACGCAATAGTTACTTTCCCTGGTAATTAGTTACTTTTATAATGATGTAACTCAGTTACTAACTCCGTTACTATTTGTGAGAAGTAACTAGTAACTATAACTAATTACTTTTTTAAAGCAATGTGACCAACACTGCAAGTAACGCAGGTGAATAACAGCAGCGCTGCCCTCTAGTGGCCGCTTCAGGATCAGTTCAGGGTTCAAGTTCTGTTTTAGTGCACTCACCTTGAAATGAAATAAAGTTTATTACTGTAAAGCTGCGATATATAAGTAAAGGTGACTTGAGCAAATAAAAAATTGAATAACATAATTTGAATTCGAATCCATATTAAGTGCATTTATTTTAAATCCTTTTAAAATATAATTTTGAACAGATCTATCCATTTAATTTAAATGAAATGACCCTAATGTAAAAACTCTGTGCATACTGGTTTCTCAGTTTTTATTAAAAAAGGTGGTGGTGGGGATATTAGTTTGATCTGATGGTGGAAAAACATCGGACAAACAGTGGATTTGCATTTTACATGGACTTTCTTCAAGCTTACAGAAACAGAGCATGTGAACATACATGAGTTTATACTGTCTGTTCCCAGTTTACCCATACAAACATTTACCATAGTAGTTACTACAGCAATACCGTGATAAACTTATTATTAGCCACCCTTTCATAACAAATGATGGTTTGAAGCATAAACCATATTCATTTATCAGTATATGACTGCAGTAATTGAGCTTTGGAAACTTTCTGTACCGTGGTAAAGTTTTGTAAGGATGTGTTTCATACAAGACAGCGACATTCATCATTCAGAAGCCTGATTATAAATGAATCATGAATTAAAACAGTCAAACCACATGAAGAACTGCAGCGTAAGGCAACTATGATCGCACTTTCCCCCCGAATATGGCTTAAATTGATCCCACAATTATTACTGTTTTGTGAGCAATAAATTAATCAGCAAGAATAAACAAAAAACAATCTCAAAGCCCTTTGATACGCGACTATATGGCTACTGAAAACGTGTTTAGTCAAGTCCAGTTTGGTCATCTTAGTACATTAAATCAAATAAAAATAAACTATTCAATAAAATTCCAGACGTTTAAATTAGAAAAACATTTAATAACTGAACAAACACTGAACTGCAGCCATTCCAACACATCTGTCAGTGTCTTTCTCCAGTGTTCGTCGAGGTGTTTCTCAAGGGTTTAGTTACTCGCAAGTAAACGGTCCAGACGTTCCTGAAAGCACATTGTGTTCTGCGATCCGTCAGACACCGAACACACATCGGCCGGATAAAGCCCAGCAGACGTCTGACATTCAGAACACAAGTCGTGATTGACAGAAGAATTAAAAACCAAAAAGAGAAGCTCGAATCGACTACCTAAAACAGGCGCAAACCCTCACAACGCGCCGATGGTCTCTATTCCTTTCAGCACGTCGTAGATCTCTCTGGGCAAGATAACGTAGCTCTCTCCCGGCGTCACGTCCTTCTTCCCGGTCTTCCGGACCTGGCTCACGGCTCTGTAGCGCTCCAGCTGCCGCTCCTGACGCCGGCACTTCTGCTGCACCGTCTTCAGTCTCTTGCGCAGCTTCTCCAGCTGTTCCTGCAGCTGCTCGATGCGTCTCTTCTGCTGCACCGTGTCCTCCACCGTGTAGTTGTGGTCGCAGGACACGCAGGCGCTGGCGTGGAGGTCCGGGTTCGGCTCCGGCTCCGTTTCAGACGGCCGCACCACTGCCGTCTCTTCGGCATCAGAGAGAGGGAGACTCAGAGGAAAGTCCATGTCCGGGCTGAAGGCGTCCTCCAGAGACGCTGCCTGTGAACAACGGATGGACACGAGTCACATGAGGAGAAATCAAAGCCTGTCCTAAATGAAAGCAGTCAGGACAGTCACAGGGCCATATATTTCCTGAACTTTGAAAAGAAAAGAGGTTGAAATACTTTAAAAACAACTACTTCCAGAAGAGCCTTTACTGCAGCAGTGAACGGCCCAACTCAAACCACATGTGGAGACGGTCAAAACAAAACAAATAATAATAGCTGTCTCGTGAGTGTGAGGGTGAAATTAGGATAGAATATCCACCACTACATTTACATTACGCCTCCACTGTCGCTTTGCTTTTTTAGAAATAGAAACCATTTAATTCAGTTGGATAACGGTCGCTTCAATCCCATCCAGCTCATCCAACACGAGCTGCAGAGCCGGACAGAGTTCACAGATCACGTGACGACATGACTGACGAGACCGTGGCGGAGGATTCGTCGCACAACAGATCCTAAGCGTCTGATAAATGTCTGATCTTGTAGAATGAACACATTCAAACGTGATTTTGTAAAAGCGGCTCCCTGATTAATGCAAACATCTCCCAATCTCAGGCTGGACTGTGTGTCTGTGAGCATCTCTCAGCTCTGTGTCATGCTTGAAGAAAGATTTGGTCTCCATTTGCACTGAATATAGTGCTTTGATGACGGTTGCACTCGTTTGAACTAGGAGGAAACTGTTATTCATTTTTATTTATACTGTTTTTATTTATATGATCAATTTGTGGAAAGAAGTTCAGATAGGAGGTCAAAAGTTGTGCAAGTTCATACACTACCATTCAAAAGCCTGGAAACATTACTATTTTAATGTTTTCCAAAGAAGTCTCTTCTGCTCTTCAAGCCTGCATTTATTTGATCAAAAATACAGAAGAAAAACAGTAATATTGTGAAATATTATTACAATTTAAAATAATGGTTTTCTATTATAATATACTTAAATATAATTTATTCCTGTGATCAAAGCTGAATTTTCAGCATCATTACTCCAGTCTTCAGTGTCACATGATCCTTCAGAAATCATTCTGATATGATGATTTATTAAATGTTGTGCTGCTTAATATTTTTTATAATGTGATACTTTTTTTCAGGATTCTTTGATGAATAAAAAATGTAAAAAAGAGCAGCATTTATTCAAATTAAATCTTTTGTAACATTATACACTACCGTTCAAAGGTTTGGGGTCAGTAATTTTTTTCTTTCTTTTTTTTTGAAAGAAATTAATACTTTTATTCAGCACGGATGTGTTAAATTGATAAAAAGTGATAGTAAAGATTTATATTGTTAGATGCTGTTTTTTTAACCTTTTATTCATCGATGAATCCTGAAAAAAGTATCACAGTTTCCATAAAATTATATTAAGCAGCACAACTGTTTCCAACATTGATAATAACTGAGCATCAAATCATCCTATTAGAATGATTTCTGAAGGATCATGTGACTGGAGTAATGACGCTGAAAATTCAGCTTTGCATTACAGAAAAAAATATATTTTATAGTATATAAACATTTTTGATCAAATAAATGCAGCCTTAATGAGCATGAGAGACTTTGTTCAAAAACATTAAAAATAGCAATGTTTCCTAACCTCTGAATGGTAGTGTGTGTCGTGTACAGTAAGATCTGAAGAGACTCGTGTGAAGAGACGCCAGTCAGTTGAGTTTGTGGCAAAACCTTTTGAGTATTGTTGTCTTTTATATGATAATTCATACTCAGAAAGTAGAACTGAAATGACATTCATTACAAGATGATTAGTTAAACCATTTCAAGTGCACCTGCAGGCTATTTTTCTAGTCATGCATTTCATCATACATGAGAGGATTTCTTAAAAATACTGTGTAAAAGTCTTGTTTGGTGAACTGGAAACGACTGAAACGATGACATCATAAAACAGGTGTGAATCTCCTGGTGTTTTTGTTAGTATCAAAAGCACATTCAATCATGTCACATTTAACACTGAATGAACATTATAGAGGATGGGATTTTTTCTGGGAAAGAGGTCACGGAGGTCACCTGCATCTGTATTTTGCTGAAGCTGAAGAGCGAGGGCACGGCGTTGTCCTTCAGCACGCGGTTGTTGCACTCGCGCTTGAAGCAGTCTCTGGTGAAGTGCTGGGAGCAGATGTTGCTGTACTTGGTGGGTTTGAAGTTTCTCCTCTTCATGGCGGCCACCCATTTCCCACAGACGTCCGGCCGGGCCAGAGGAAACCTGCGCAAACGACACAAATAACAGCAATAATTACTGTGCTTTGAATTATATCCAAGTCAATGTTGTGCAAAATAAGAGTTCACTTCTGTTGTCATTAAAAAGGTCACCCAGAAATGATCATTCTGTCAAACCTGCATGACTTTAGTTGTTCTGTGAAACAAAGATGATATTCCTGAAGAGTTTTAGCACTGAGACATTTCTCAAAATATCTTCTTTTATTTTCCACAGAAGAACGACATGATGATCATTTACATCATCAGCAAACTGACCGTTTCACAACTAATCTTGACTAAAAAACAAACAAATCGCTGTAAAGTTAGCAGAATGAGAACAGAAGTGAACTAAAGTAAACAAACACAGTCTGAAGCTGCAGCTGATCGAATAAAGTCACAAACACGATCAGAGAACAACATCAGCTTCACTTCGACACAGTTCAGCTCACTTATGAAAGGAGATGTTTTTATCTTTCTGGTATCTGTTTTTGCATCCGTACGCCGAGCAGGACTGAACCATGTTTGGCTGCGATCTGAGATATATGATGATCAGGAACAATATTCACTCTCGATCTTCTGGAGCAGATCTGCTTCTCATGGCTGACAGACAGACGCGCTCGAGCACCGTGAGTGTGTGATTCTGCGTCTGTCCGGCAGGTGGCGCTCAGCGGCTCATAGAGCAGACCTTCCATTGAGAGACATCCACATCTCAGGACGGCTTCTGTCTCGCTGTGGACATTCAGACTCAAAATGCGATCATCGTTTAAATATATGAAGCCCAGTTCCTAAAAAAGACACGCACATCTTCCAGAGATGATCTTCAGAAATCGATGTCCAGCGATCGCAGTCGCGTGTGATTGATCGATCCTGAGCAGCGATGAGAAGAGTAGCAGGTGTCAGGTGACAGCGCGGTCCATGTGTGCCTCTGGACAGTAATTTACACAATATTAATACTTTGTACTTTATTATGCCTACTTTACACACAGTAATAATTTAAAACAGACCAAAATAAGATCATAATTATTTAGACCCATCTTACCTGGGCCGCCAAGCCCCGCCCTCCACATCACCTGCATGATCGTTTCCATTCAAGTTCAACACGCTTGTTTGATTTCGGTGCTGAGGCTACGTGAGAATTCTTCAAATCTGATTGGCTGTTGATGGTAAAGGGGCACGCCTCGTTCTATGACGACGCCGGGAACTCGTCAGGTCATTGGCTGCGATTGTAAATAAATGCACGTATCTGATGACGCTGTGGCGCTGATATGTAAATTATGCGGCCTTCACGTGCTGTCGGAAATTTGATAATTCCCACTTCTGAAGTCGTGCTTACGAGTTAAATCGTTTACCGAGGAATCTCGTATAATTCCGAGAGAAGTGATAGTTCACCCAAAAATGAAAATTCTGTCATCATTTCCTCACCTCAGGTTGATCCACACCTGTATGAATGTCTTTGTTCTGCTGAACACAAAGGAAGATATTTGGAAGAATGTCAGTAAACAAACAGATCTCGACCATCATTGACTACAATAGGAGGAGAAATAAATACTGTGGAAGTCAACGGATGATGAGATCTGTTTGTTTACTGACATAATATTGACTGAACCTAACTTTGCATTAGGTTAAATTTCTATATATACACTAATAATTATGCTCCCATACACAGATGATATTTAAAAATAGTATTGATAATTAATGACACAGACACAAACATTGATTTGCCAATATAGTCAATGTAAAAATAAAAACATTAAACGTTTAATCATGAATGAAGAGCTGCAGTCAAATCCATCATTATGGCACATTTATAAATGTCCCTCTAGTTCAGACACTCCATTAATTTGTGTTTCATTAACCTTCATTAATCTCATCGGCCTTGAACATCATTTGGATTCAAAGCTTGTTGTCTTGTGTTTACTATGCATCATTCGTAGTGGGTTTGTGTTTGTGGTGTAAACAGGAAATTCAGATACACTAGAACAGGAAACCTGGTGAGTTACGATGCATGTGACAGATAGCAGACGCTTTGTTTACTCACACGGAACGAGTGAAACACACGCTACCTGTCTGAATCAACACGTCTGTGAGGTACGCCAGCGTTTCTATCAAACAACTCGATTTACAGGCATGACAGTATTTAAATTCAACAATTTAGTGCTTTGACATGAATGAGTGTGTGTTTGTTGTCACAGTGCAGTTTAATGTGTGTGTGTGTGTGTGTGTGTGTGAACAGTGTTGGGGTTAACGCATTACAAGTAACTTGAGTTATGTAATCAGATTACTTTTTCAAGTAACTAGTAAAGTAATGCAAAGTAACAGCTGAACAAAATATTACTTTATATTTTTATATAATATAATATTATTATAAATATAATATTACTTTTAAAGTTACTTTTTCAAATAACTCAAGTCACATTTATTGACGGACAGCTCTCCTGTCCTCATGTGGAGAGAATTAAAGCACAGAGGTGTGTGTGAACATGATTAAATGTGAACATGCATTTATTTACTCATCTCACTTACACGACAATTCAGTATTCCTCAAAATTAATAAAAAACAGTCAAATGCAATCTCTGGTTTATATGCAAACCTGTAATAATTATCTATGTTAAATTACACAAATATACTTTATGTATTTAATCTCACTTTATTAACCAATGTCTTTGCTGCTGACCTTCAATGATCTAATCCAACCAAACTAATAAGCAAAAATTACTTTAGATTAGATTTAGAAATAAGAGTGTTGAACTTCCTCCTTCTGTATTCTGTTCTTCTTTAATTCAGAATGGCAGCACAGCTGAAAGTTTTGTTTGAGCTGCGCCCTCTACTGTACAGGTGTAAATATACATTTCCTTCAGCCTGAGGCTTATTCATTTCACTGTTGGTGTAAAAAAGCCTTAACATTTGCTAAAAACAAACAAGCAAACCCAGAGGTGAGAAAAAGTAATGCAAAAGTAATGTAACACATTACTTTGCATAAAAAGTAACTATGTAATGCAATTAGTTACTTTTTTTAGGGAGTAACTCAATGGACCCTATCATACACCCGGCGCAATGCGACGCCAGGCGTTACTCAAGTGTTTTTTGCCAGTTTCAGCCTGACGCAGTAATCATTTTCACGTCCAGCGCCATGTTGTTTAAATATCAAATGCACTCGCATCCATCTGTTTGCCCATGGGTGTGCTGGTCTAAAAACAAGGTGTGTTCAGATGCATTGTTGGCGTGTTGCTATTTTGAGGAACTGAAAACGACCAACTAAAAACGTTAGTAATATGCGCCTATAGGCGGGTGCACGACACGCGTACACTCTGCTTATTACACACAAGAGATATGCGCAGCAGCGCACACAAACATGCCAAAAATTAAAAATAAAAGGATTACAATGTAAAATGTTAAAGATTATTATTGTGTGCATAAAGATAAAAATGCTTTGGTGGAATCTGGCTTGTCCTGGAGATGATCTGTTCGCACGCTTTAACCTCGCACACGAGCAGATCCGTTTCCTCGCTAGAGAAGCGTTCAGTTTTTCCGCGCACAAATTCTGCCATGCAAATAGCGAACTGGCTTTCAAAGGGAATGGGAGATGAGACTCTGATTGGTTTATTGCCTGGCACACTGACCGTTCTTCTCGGCGTTAAACTAGCAAAAGTAGATTCGAACACTCCCTAAGTGCTTCAGACCATGAGCTTAGATCATTAAAACAGGGCCCGTGACTTTTAAAATAAACTTTCCCCACCTGTGTGTGTGTGTGTGTGTGTCAAGTGAATGAAAAATTCTCTTGCAGTGTGTCTCATGATTATGTGTGTCTTGAACACACCGTCTATAATATCAGCATTTCCAAAGATGGTTAAGATATGAGAAAGAAGACAGAGTTGTTCATGAGGAACTTTGGGCTTTTTATTTACATGCAATATTTCTGAAAGGCTTTTATACACTGGATAAACATACTTAAATGAGTGTGAACTGTCATGATATGATCAGATGTGGTCTGTTGTTGTACCAGAAGAGGGCAGTAAAGCCTGTATGTTCCTCTGATCTAGTGCTGTCCAGATCTCCAGACTGTGGTTCATGACACCAGGAACGTTAATATGGTATAGAATTTATAGCTCATTAAATGTAATGCATATGTAATTTATATCATTTTTAACATTTATACACGCTAGACCTAGAGCACTAAGTCAAAGAAGTGGCATGACATAAGAAGTGTCAATCTAACCAGACCCAACATTCGTGACACACAGAAGTCTGTTTCCCGCGGGCATCAACACGCGCTCAGAAAACCGGTTTCTTTCCAAGTGCTTCAGTTTTTAATCTGAACTAAAAATGTACAAAGTCTCCAAATCCACATCGTTTGAAATCAAAGTGTGGAAATTAGGACGCTTGGCTTCTCACCGGGGCTATTTCAGTCTCATATATATGCACGTCTCTATTGACATCTAATTACAGTAATACCCACCTACACCAGGAATTACAGCAGATAACGCGTTCAGATGGCAGCTATTACTGTCAGACGCTCGAGCAGAACCGCCGTGTTGGTGTGCAGATATAGAGCCGAGCTCAGTTCTCAGAAACACACGATTACAAGATCTACATGATGCACGAGGGGAAAACAGACATGTTTGATGGTGTTCTGGGCCTCTGTCAAATGCATGCAGAAGTTGCAGTGTGTTTGTGTGTGTGAGGCTGAGGTTTGATTGATTGGCCCGTGGCCATGGAGATGCGCTCGCTGGATCCAGAAGCTCTTGTCAGACGCCCACTGCTTTAACTGCTTCCCTGCATCTGAAGACGCGCTCAGATCCGCGAGAGGAATTGTGTCGAGATAAAACAGATCTCGGGGGTTTCATTGATTCTGTCAGCTGCATTTGATTTGACGACATTATGTATATATATTTGACTGCTATTGTATTAAGCTCAAGGTTTTCTTAAGGTTCTCCATACTGCGCGCATTATTTTAAGAGGTCATTTCCTGTTCTGTCTGTGTAGAGTGTCACCTAACTACATTTTTAAAAACATTTTTAATATAAAATATAAAAATGTTGCATCTGAACTGCAGTTGCTAAGGGTTTGGAGTGGTTTAGCAGTTGCTAGGGTGTTCTGGATGTTGCCAGTTTGGCGTTTTTCCTCCTTCACTCTAAAAAATGCTGGATTAAAAATGGACAATCCAGTGGTTGGGTTAAATGTTTGCCTAACCTGCTGGGTAGTTTTATTTAACTCAACTATTGTTTAAGAATGACTGTATTGTTTGCTTAAATATTAACATTCATTAATATGTTTAATAAATTAACAATTAAATCATAAATGTAATGAATAATAATGAAACAATAAACATTACATTGATTATTAATAAATGTTCACCTTTTGATTATTATTGTTGCCTCTTGTAATTATGCATCTGATTTTTAATTTCTGACCTATTTTAGGTTCATTTTAAGCCAGACATATAGTCATTTTAAACAATAGTTGAAACTGCAGTGTCAAAACAACCCAGTCGCCGTGTTTGTCCATATTTAACCCAACTTGGGTTGTTTTTAACCCAGAATTTTTTATAGTGTTGTGTCTCTGTGGGTTTGTTTACATGCATCAATTTTCCTCAATCCAAAGTTCTGTTTATATTTACCCTTAATGTTTCAATCCGATTCACTAATTCATTTCATGTGCAATAGATGTGTTGTGAACAAGACTTCATACTCTGACCGTGAGTATGATTTATATTTTGATGACTAAAGAGCTTTTTAGCAAACATTTAGTAAATATTGAGTCTCCTTCAGTGATCGACATAAACATTATGACACATGCATGTGCGCAAAGTAATTTTGTGAACCTGAGAAAATATTTGTATTGTTCATCACTATCACTACTATGGTGATGATTGACTAAGTGAGCAACGCTATACGAAGACAGTCATTTTGTCTGGGTTGTGGGAACAGGGTTTTACCCTTCATCTGCATGAGAAGCCACCGAATGTGATGAATGATAATGGAGGCTGAAACACGCGCTGACACGCCGGGCCACAAATCCCTCTGAACCGCTGCTGGAGAAACGGCTGAGCGGATCCAGACACACGGTGCTGTAATGATTCCCCTGCGCTCGCGGCTCAGTCGAGGCTGGCAGAGACTTTACAAATGCTTAATTTGATTAGCAACAACATTCCCCTGGCTTCAAGGCAAACACATTTCAAATCAGAATAAAAGAAATTAGAAAGGAAAAGAGTTTTGTGAAACACGCAGGGTTCTGAGGTTGTAATGAGCACCTGCTCTGTCTGTGGTTTCTGTCATGAGCTTCAGTACATGCTGCAATCTTCTAATCGCAAGGATTTGCCAGAAGGTCATCATTTACTGTCTTTTCTTTCCAGTCCAGCGAGGCGATGATATAAGCTTTCTAAAGAGAAAATATTTTCAACAAAATCTGTATTCTCGAATGCTTTAATATTGAACAATTAAAATAAGCTCAAAATCTTGCAGTGCTCCTGATCTCTGAACTGAAAAACCTGCAGATCAGACAGTGTTTTATGAGCTCTGATGATGTTTGTGTGAGTAACAATAACAGCGCAGTAGATAAATAACATACAGAACGATTTTATCATGATTTTTTGTCACCCAGTGGGATGGATGTTTCCCTTGTGAAACGATTCCCTTTACGCTACTCGTGCCACACACACACACACACACACACACACACTCTCAGAGAATGATCTCAGCTCAGTCCAGGCCAAGCCGGCTGATGTCATTGTTGCTGATAACAGCTTTCAGATGTGTTTCTGCGCGCTGCGGCCAGCACAAGGGCGATTTATTCCATTACACATTACACAGGCATCAAGGCCTGTGCCAAATAATCGCGCAGTGATGTCACAGTGGATGTGTGGGGTTATACGGGACGCCGTGGAGCAGCGCGAGGCCGTGCCAAGGAGTCGCCCGCCGACACGCTTTACTAAGAGCACAGAGTGAACGGCATAAAGAGAAGGACGTGTGCGTCACATTACGGATATTCATAGCCGAATCACTTTCAATTTCAGCTGCTGTTGTTTATGGTGGCTTTTCCATCAGAAACACAATCATTTTCAATTGTTGTTTGATGTCAAATAACCCTTCACAGTAATAATAATAATAATAATAAAGCTTCTTTATTGGCATCTGTGGTTCCATGAAGAACCTTCAACATCAGTGGAATCTTTCCATCACACTAAAGCTTCTTTACAGAGGGAAAAGGTTCTTTAGATTTAAAGAATTTCTATTGTTTTTTAGATTAAAATGTTCTTTTTTTAATGAGAAAAAGTTTGTGAAAGGCATCTTCTATGGCATCGCTGTGAAAACTTTACTTTTAAGAGTGTATATTCCTTGATTTATTTACTGTTAGGCTTTCTTTAATAGAATAAGTGGCTCTAAGCATCTTTCTGTTAAACTGAATCTCATCTTTCGTCAGACTCGTTCTCATGGATACCGGGAAAATATTTGGATAAGTGTGACACGGGGCTGCGCTCGCATTAGAG
Source organism: Megalobrama amblycephala (assembly GCF_018812025.1). Lineage (NCBI taxonomy): Eukaryota > Metazoa > Chordata > Actinopteri > Cypriniformes > Xenocyprididae > Megalobrama > Megalobrama amblycephala. Next base: position 71,551 of record NC_063047.1, read on the forward strand.
GCGATGCTCTCATCAGGAGAGCGCGACCCTCCGGTGTGAGGTAATCGCTGGAGACCCGATCAAATCAATACTGTACAAACAAATGGAAGTGCTTCACATTTCAAAGAGGTTCTGCTGCCACGGCTCCGTGATTTAAAACATTTTCCGAGCTTACTTTCCAAAACACCACGTCCTGTTAGCAGGATCAGGTTTTTGAAAGCGGATGAGGTGCTCTTGGTTCGAACATGAACATAAAGCGAACGGTATGATGTATAATTAGCGCAGATGATGGATCATCAGCTCATTCTGATGGAGCAGAAGATTGATTGTGTTTGACTCTGTAAAGCCTGTCCTACTTAAAAACATGATGCAGAAAGATGTTAATGAGTTTGTGCTTGTTGCCCTCGTTAATCCAACAGGTTTTTCTAGTTTAACGGAAAGCCCTGTTATATGTGCACAAGACTGACTGTGATTTGATGTGAAATGCTTTGGGTGGAACCAAGACGAAACCAGACGAGAGCTTCGGTGACCTTGATTTATCTTTGCATTTCCTTCAGGATGCTTTTGCATAGGCTAATACTTTTCAGCATGACCAATCGGATTAGATCTTAGATTAGAGCTGCTTAGGAACACTGCCTCTCCAGACTGCTGTCCTCATTGTTATCATTTCATTCAGCCTCTCCCAGATCCTCCAGAGAAACCTCTCGCTCCTGCGCTGGCGGTCAAACACAGCGAACGAGGCCGTAAACACGGCCGTATGGACAAACTGGGAAGGAGAAGCCTTAAATTGCAGTATATTAAGGAGGCCCTATATCACAAGATGTAATATCAGTCTCTGGTGTCTCCAGAATGTGTGTGTGAAGTTTCAGCTCAAAATCCCCCACAGATCATTTATTATAGCTTGTCAAATTTGCCCCTATTTAGGTGTGAGCAAAAACACGCCGTTTTTGTGTGTGTCCCTTTAAATGCAAATGAGCTCCGCTTTCCAGAAGAGGGCGGAGCTTTAACAGCTCAACAACAACAAAGCTGGAGAATCTCACGCAGCCAAAATGACGACAGTGTTCAGCCTTACATTGTTCAAACCGGAGTCGACACTGATGGAGAGACTCAGGAAGAAGTTACAACTTTTAGACGTTTCTGAATGGTTAGTGGATAAATTCATTAATAAAAAAATTGATAAATTGATATTAAACACTAACTAAAGTTACAAAAGTCAAATCATAATCAACCACCCCTTTAAATTAAATCATGTCAAATTAAAACAAACAGGTCAATTAGTTTAAAATGATCCATTATTTGAATATGACTGACGCAGAGCTGCAGCGAGAGTTTCGAGGTCTGGTTCACCTTAGAGGATATTTGAGCTCCATATAATCCCTTTCTCCATCAATAACAAAGAAAGCAAAGTGAGAAACGTGATCCGTAGAACAGCTATTTGGACCAAATGAGACGCGCATCAGAATAATTAGATCCACAAGTGAGGATCAGAGGTCAAAAACAGCCTGAGATTCAGTTCTGATGAACCATACAACATACTCCACAGGTTACGCTTGAATTTATCATTTATTTATTATCTTCTAACTGAAGCAATGTAGTTTGCATTTAAGCTATACATGTTGGGAATCGAACCCATGACCTTTGTGTTGCTCTACTGTTTGAACTACAGGAACGTAAACATGGATTTAATTACAGAATCAGTCATCATTTGGGAGAAAAACATTTGATATTTTTACAAGAATTTAAAGTGTAATTGCAGTAAAAGACAAAGTAGCATATCGATATTTCATTAATTCAGCAGTGAATATTTGGAGATAACTTTAATGTTACCTCTACCTTTCAAAGGACTTCTTGAGATGAAGTATATCTGCAGAAGTCTCTGATGCTGCGTGTCGCCCGGATGAACTCGGTCTCTGAACTCTTCAGCTCTCATTAGATGACGGCTTCTCCGCCGCCAGCTCCGGCTCCTTCTGCCTCTTTCCCTGAGTTTAGTCTGTCCCGCTGCTCTCCGAAGCCCCACGGCACCGTGCTGGAAATCGCTGTGGATGATGTGTGTGTCGAGAGCTGGTGCTGGAAAAACACTGGCAACAAAAAGCTGTTCAGAAAAGAAGTCATTTCAGAGAGGGGTTGGAATGATAAAGATGGTAATTCAATGAGAGCATCTCATATCTTCAGCCTTAGGAACAAAGATACTGTAAAGACGAGGAGATGAACTTTTTAGGATACTATCATGATCATATTGCATCAGGTTACCTGTCATTTGTCATTTGAAGTGTTGTGAGAACAGCCATGTGCTTCAGAAATGTAAAGCAACTTCTCAACCATGAGGGAAACTTGAGCCACAGGATCAATAAAACTATTTACATTGATATATTATTAATAATCCATTATTATTCATATAAATATAATGCTTGTGTGCATGTACTCTAAAAATGCTGGGTTAAAAACAACCCAAGTAGGGTTGAAAATGGACAAACCCAGCAGTTGGAATGTTTTAACCCAGCTGGGCAGTTTTATTTAACTCAACTATAGTTTAAATTACTATAGTTGACTATAGTTAAAAATGAGTGTATGACTGGCTTAAAATGAACCCAAAATATGTTGGAAATTAAAAATCAGAAACATAATTACTAGAGGCAACAATAATAATCAAAAGGTGAACATTTATTAATAAGCAATTTAATTAATGTTTATTGTTTAATTATTATTCATTGAACATATTAATAAATGTTCATTTCCAACATATTTTGGGTTCATTTTAATCAAGAAATACAGCCATTTTTAAACAATAGTTGAGATAAATAAAACTACCCAGCAGGTTGGTCAAACATTTAACCCAACTGCAGGGTTAAAACAACCCTATCGCTGGGTTAAAACAACCCATTCGCAGGGTTAAAACAACCCTATCGCTGGGTTAAAACATCCCATTCGCAGGGTTAAAACAACACATTCGCTGGGTTAAAACATCCCAATCGCTGGTTTAAAACATCCCATTCGCTGGGTTAAAACAACCCAATCGCTGGGTTAAAACATCCCATTCGCAGGGTTAAAACAACCCATTCGCTGGGTTAAAACAACCCAATCGCTGGGTTAAAACAACCCTATCGCTGGGTTAAAACAACCCTATCGCTGGGTTAAAACAACCCATTCGCTGGGTTAAAACATCCCATTCGCTGGGTTAAAACAACCCAATCGCTAGGTTAAAACAACCCTATCGCTGGGTTAAAACAACCCTATCGCTGGGTTAAAACAACCCTATCGCTGGGTTAAAACAACCCAATCGCTGGGTTAAAACAACCCTATCGCTGGGTTAAAACAACCCTATCGCTGGGTTAAAACAACCCATTCGCTGGGTTAAAACAACCCAATCGCTGGGTTAAAACAACCCAATCGCTGGGTTAAAACAACCCTATCGCTGGTTAAAACAACCCATTCGCTGGGTTAAACAACCCAATCGCTGGGTTAAAACAACCCTATCGCTGGGTTAAAACAACCCTATCGCTGGGTTAAAACAACCCATTCGCTGGGTTAAAACATCCCATTCGCTGGGTTAAAACATCACATTCGCTGGTTAAAACAACCCATTCGCTGGGTTAAAATCCCATTCGCAGGGTTAAAACAACCCATTCGCAGGGTTAAAACATCCCATTCGCTGGGTTAAAACATCCCATTCGCAGGGTTAAAACAACCCATTCGCTGGGTTAAAACATCCCATTCGCAGGGTTAAAACAACCCATTCGCAGGGTTAAAACAACCCATTCGCTGGGTTAAAACATCCCATTCGCAGGGTTAAAACAACCCATTCGCTGGGTTAAAACATCCCATTCGCAGGGTTAAAACAACCCATTCGCAGGGTTAAAACATCCCATTCGCTGGTTAAAACATCCCATTCGCAGGGTTAAAACAACCATTCGCTGGGTTAAAACATCCCATTCGCAGGGTTAAAACAACCCATTTGCTGGGTTAAAACATTCCATTCGCTGGGTTTGTCCATTTTCAACCCAACTTGGGTTGTTTTTATCCCAGCATTTTTTTTTTTTTATATATATATATATATATATATATATATATATATATAACTATCATTCAAAAGTTTGGTCAGTAAGATGTTATTTGACATTTTTTTTATAGAAATCAATACTTTTATTCATCAAGGACTCATTAAATTGATCAAAAGTGTCAGTAAAGACATTAATAACGTTACAAAAGATTCTGTTTCTAATAAATGCTGTTCCTTGTGAACTGTTGGGAACAATCCGCTTCGTCATCATCACAGCAGAAGCAGCGGATCTCAGTCTTCAGGGGCGCTTGAGTAGTTCTGGACACTCCGCGGGACTTCGAGCGCAGGAGGCGCAGAACCGCTGCTCTTATCGGTCACTGTGATGAACACGCGATCATAAACCTCCCACCAGATCTACAATAATCTACTAACTTATCTGAGATGGGGAAGTAAAGGATGATTTCAGAATGACACGACATACAGCACGCGCGCTCATCCTTCTTCTGAACTGTGATTAATGATACGAAGAAAAACAGAATTTCTCAGAGAAGTGGGATATATGGGAGGGGAAATACCTGCAGATGCTGTAATCATGGTTTCATCGAGCAGTTACAGGAAGTCATATTTACAGGAGGACGTTCCTGACACGCCTGTGACTGTACAATCAGAAGCAGAGATGTGTGTGTGTGTGTGTGTGTGTGTGTGTAGGACAGTGTTGTCGAGGTAATTTCCTCCTCGCTAGAGTTCACGGTTCACAGATCTTCCGCGGATCGGAGTGTGTAAAGACAGCGGCTGTTGCCTAGGCGATGCGGGGAGTTTCACCTGAAATAGCAGCGCGTGCGTGCGGCGCGATCACGGCCATTGCGCGCGCGCGTGTGTGTGTGGATCTAATGGCTCTCTGTTTCATTCTCATCTTTTATTAAAGGACTCTCGGGGCAGTACGGCAACACACACACACACACACACACACACACACACACACACACACACACACACACACACATATAAGAGGGGGTGTGTCCCTCCTACTCACATGTTGCAACCTTGATTACACACCCAGACCCTCCCAAAGCAAATATTTCAGGACAACACTAATCTCTCTCTCTTTCTTTCTTTCTTTCTTTCTTTCTCTTTCTTTCTTTCTTTCTCTTTTCTTTCTTTCTTTCTTTCTTTCTTTCTTTCTTTCTTTCTTTCTTTCTTTCTTTCTCTTTTTCTTTCTCTCTTTCTTTCTTTCTCTTTTTCTTTCTCTTTTTCTCTTTTTCTTTCTTTCTCTTTTTCTTTCTCTCTTTCTTTCTTTCTCTCTTTTTTTCTTTCTCTTTTTCTTTCTCTTTTCTTTCTCTCTTTCTTTCTTTCTCTCTCTTTCCGTAGTTTCTTTCTTTGGCTCATGATCAGAATGTGTTCAAAAATCCACAGTTCCTCCCTGGAATTCTTCACACTTCCAGCTGCCAAACCACTGAATGATGTCAGACGTTACGCAGCGCACCAACACACCAATCTAGTGTCAACAAGCAGTCATTTCTTTGTAGGATTGCTATTTTAGAAATAAATAAATAAAAGCAACAACAGCATTACATAAGAGATGACTGCATAGAAAGTTTGGGTATTTTCACTAAAGGACTGTCCCTCTTTTGGGACGGCGTCTCGTCTGTGATGATGATGATGGTGAACGATGAGGCTCAATCATGCCAAGAATGGACGGAAGTCTTTGACCCAAACTGGCTTTTCCTGCTGGTGTGTGTGTGTGGGAAGCAAGGTGGGCGGAAGTAGAGAGAGTTAGTCATTCCCAAAAGACTGAGCATCCGCATAACTCAGAGAAGAACACACACACACACACACATACATCCGCAAACCTGGAGAACAAAACTTATTTTGCTCACTCAGAGCCTGAAGACATAACTTTGTAAAGTTTCAGCAAATATAAATATATAAATGATGTCTAGAAGCCGCTCAACTCTTGAGCTCTCCGTTGAGGTTTGCTTCTTTCGTTGGTGTTTTATCAGAGTTTGTCATAGTTTTCAGCCATTTTTATTTCTCCGAACACTAACACACTCGAACGACACCGGCTGACCTTCCCATCGGAGACACTCAACCTGCTTAGACTGGGTTAGTCATCTGATTTTCTAACTTTTTTAAGTCAGTTACATAAAAACGTAGATTGTTCTCACTTGAATCTGAAAAACAAGACTAGCTGCTTGACTAGTTCAGACACAGAGACTGAGCGTGTGCCCCTGGTCAGTGTTTTCTGTAAACGCTCACATTAGTAGTACAGATTCCCCTTCAACTCTTCAGCTGTAACTTTTACTTTCACAATGACCCAGACAGCCTTTCCTTGTGCTTTACTGGAAGTGCTGCTCATCTTTATGGGAAAGCCTCAGAGTCGGAGGGTGGGCGGATGACTGGACGAAGGGATGTTTATGACCCTTGTTAACCCAACTGACTGATGGCTTTTGCTCAGACTGTATTGTCATTTCTCAAACGCCAGATTTATGTGTGAAGTGGTTTGTTAATCGGCAGATTCCCTTTTGATCAGCGTTAATTCTCGCTTACTTTGATGTCTGGAGTGCGTTAGAGACTACTGAATTCAGATACTCAAGAAAAGCACATTGTTGAAATGAGTTTTGACATGAGCAAGACAAGCGTTCAGAAACCTACTCTTCTTTATTGTTGATATAAAAGAAAACAAGGGAACAACGAACAAGTCTATTATTTAGAAGCAAATAAACCAGCTTGTAACACAACGAGGCAAGTCGCCCCTTAGTCACACGAGTTTGACCACCAGTCGCTTTAGAAAAATGGTACATGAGTCTCCAGAACTGGCCGTCAAAATCGGACACTGATCCACATCCAGACGCACCGTTCTGCTGAAACATATTCCTATTCAAACTTGTTGGGATCAAGGCCGAGAACTGGCTCGATGAGCGAGATAATCGTACAAACCGCCTTCTGTACACGCAAGGTAAACCCGTTCAACAATTGTTCAGTATATGTATATATGACACGTGGTAAAGAAGTTTTCTTCGTTTTAAAATGAACGATGCAATCAGTCTTTAGAGTTGGATCAAAACACAGTTCCATGAAACAACAAAAAACACGATCGGAACGGGCTTACGGTTCAAATAGAGGTACACACATTACAAAACAAACCAAGGACCTTCACTTGATGCCAGTGGGAAAAAAACAAAAACGAATGTACCAACAGCAGGTGCGTCCGAAACACAAACCAGCGACACAGAAACGCTTGGAGCGAAGCTCAAATAAAACAACACCACACTGCTCAGTAAAAGCACTTCAATAAATAAAGCATTGGGAATGATAAAAAGTACACACACTATTTCTAAACAAACAATTTTGTACAAAAATACATTACGTTTATGACATCAAAAACCTTATTCAAGTTTCAAAAAATAAATATCTTCTTGTTGCACAAGGTTATTTGACAGCTCTAGTACCTGTCTCAGGTATCCCTATGAATGGATATAGATATATAAATAAAATAATCTGCATCTCCACCGACTGTAAGAAAGGCAGCAACTCTGAGAAGCAGATGTACAGGATTCTCTAAGGCCTTCATCACCGCGATTCCTCGAGTAGATTCGATTCGACGTCTGTAGTAGAGCGCTGACTTCTGAGCGCTTCTTAATCTCTCAGAATCTCCATCATTTGTTATTTTTTCATCTACTAAAAGCATAGTTGTAGTTATAGTTCAAACCATCATGCTATACACAGAGGATAAATATTACACATCATTTAATGTTTCTGATTTATGTGCAATTGTGTAGTTTCCAAGAAAACAATAACGTGTCAACAAGACACTAGTATTCCAACCAGTATTCTTCCTCTCCTCGGAAAACAACATAAATACAAGTTCTGTATAAATAAAATTAATTCATACAAAAAATAAAATACTAAAAAAAAAAAGAAAGAAAAAGAAAAAAAAATACTATTGATCAAAAGCCCTTTTGTTGTCGTTCTGAATTCAGGTCAGTTTTGACTCTTGACTTGGTGCATCTGGGCTGAATCAACATGTCGCAGTCAAGAGTAGCTTTTCCACACCGTTACTCTAAGGTTAACACAGCATTAATACTCATTAGACAATGGCAAAAACACACGATCAACCCATTATTAGAATGCATCTCCCGATGGGAGATTACAGTGCAAAAGGTCTCGGAATGCTCAGAAATTTCCCAACTCGAAAACGGCAAAAGGTACCAGTTAAAGTTTTGCACAGTACCACAATCCTGTCTCTTTGCTTATAATGTTTTGATATTACGCAGTAATGTAATACTTCTTAAAAAGTCTTAGTTTGTATAAAAATTTTTTTTTTTTTCCCTCATATTCACAAATTGCACAATATCAAACCAACCAACAAACAAACAAACAAACAAACAATATCCGGTAATGTTGTTATTGAGACACGGTGAGATTTCCACTTGAAACACAAGGTGTATAAAGGGATTTGTTCAATTCCACATGTGCACGATTCTGTCAGGTGCTTTGGAAAATGTTTGCATATTGTTCAACAGTTATATAAACACAAACCCTTAAAACATATAAAGTTCGTCCAGCGGTTGAACGAGACGCTGATTGTAAAGAAAAAAATACTTGGAGCAAAGTTTCCATCCTCTTGCGGAGAAAAGTCGCATTTACAAGTCGAAAAAAAGTAAAAGTATTCAAGTGCAGAATTCCGAGTTTTTGTTCCCTTTATGAGCATCCCAACCGCAGTGCATGTGCATCCCTGTCACTTTGGCCTTTTTTCTCAGGCGTCCAAACAACGGTCAGAGAGCACACGTGCAGGAGGACATTCCTGAAGAGTCGGAGGTCCAGACAGCGCCGCTCTCGCACGGGTCTTCCCCGTCTCATTTCTTCACATCAGAGCAGAAGTAAGACGGGGCTGAGAGAGACAGAGAGTGCGGGCAGGAGATAAAGAGAAAGTCATAGCGTTTCAGCAGCTGGTGCTCTCCCCGCTTTTGGCCATGCTGGCTGAGCTGACGGCGATCTGGCAGCCGTTAGTGACGTGATTCATAACTTTCTGTTTGAGCTGAGCCACCTGCTCCCTCAGGATGCTGGCGGTGGAGGCCAGGTCCGAGTTCTGCGTCTTCAGCACCTTCACCTTCTCCTCCAGCCGCGAGATCCGCTCCAGCTTCCTCTTGCGGCACTTGGAGGCGGCGATGCGGTTCCGGAGCTTCTTGCGCTCCGCCTTGATCCTCTCCTGCGTCTCCAGGTCGATGGGCGAGAGCGAGGGGGGCGAGCTGGCCGGGTCCCCGCCTGGAGGGTGCGGGACCTCGGGCACCGTCTGCGGAGCGTCCAGGCCCCGTGTCTGCGGGTGGTGACCGGCGTGAACCGAGGCGTGGGCCGCGGACGTGTAGGCGATCTGCCCGCCGGGGTAGCTGGACGACAGCTGGTTGGGGTTGTAGCTGCTCAGGTTGGTGTAGATGGGCATGTCCGCGCCGGGCATGAGGTTCCTCTGGTAGGAGGACGGCGGCGGAGACATGGGAGCGCCCACCAGCTGGTTCTGCTTGTGCAGGTCGGCCAGAGCTTTGACGAAGCCGTCGGCAAATCCTTCCTGCTCGTTGGTGGCCTGGTTTCTGTACATGAAGGGATTAGCGGACGCGTTGGGAGCCGGGCTTGTAGTAACCAGTCCCTGGTTGGACTGGATAATCAGGTGCTCCAGATCCGGAGAGGAGAGCTTGAGCAGGTTCATGTCCGGCGAGGACATCAGCGAGCTGTTGGGATTGCCGCTCATCGCCAGGCTGTTGGGACTGATGCTGCTGCTGTTCCCAGCTTGTCCCTGCAACAGTTTCAGGCTGGAGGCATTTCCCACGCTGTTGGCGAAATTATGCGGCATGTTGTTCTTCTTGCTCATTATCTTGTGGCCTTGGTATCGATCGTAATCTGGAATTTGCCCAAAGTTTGGAACGCTATCATCGTGATAGAAGGGCGTTTCCATTTTACCCGTCATTGAAACAGCAAGACAGATTCCTCACAAGACATAATACGGCTAGAGCTGTGGGTTTTCAGCCATCTGCTCGGTCCACACTTGAAAAAATGAGAGTTGCTCAAAGTCAGTAAACCTACAAAAACGAAAGATGAGGGAAAATAAATCAATGGATATTGAAGTAAACAACCACCGTATCATTTCTAATGAAGCCAAGTTGATGTGAGCGTCACTGATCTCCACAGGGACACTGAACAACATTCAACAAACACCGTTTCAGTCGTTCACACAAACATAAATGATTAGTCTGTCATTAAAATGATGAAACCAGGAAGCTTCGTTACAGTTCTTCCCGTCACTGGTGACTTTCCTGGGCTTCATCCAAACACAGCTGAGCGCTTCTCTTACACTTTCTTATTCATTTCAGCACATGGTCTTTTAGAAAAATCCCCCGTCAAAATCCCAAAGCACACAAAATCGTCCCGTGAATAAACAGGCAGAAGCGTCACTTACTTGTGTGTAGGTCGATATAATGTGAAGAAAAGCTCGATAAAGAAGGTTCCCACGACACAATCCACTGCGTCAAAGCTCCGATTAGTCACGGCGTAAAACAGCATCGAGCGCGGATCTGTTACCCACGCACCGCTCTGTGACACGCGATGAATCAAAGACAGCTCATGTACAGCGCGCGTCTCCACACTGCGCGTCCGCGTCCTCTCCGGAGCGCTGCGTTTCCTCGTCTGCTCGCTGTCAGAACGACTGTGGGACTTTCTGCTCGGCTGATTATTAATAACACACGCCCTTCTGTTCTCTTCAGTTCCTGAAACTAACATGACAGGCAGACGCGCCTCCTCCCTCCCGCTCGAAGCGTCGCGTTTATTGGCCAGTGGAGCGCCGCCGACTGTCGCAGCCCGTGCGCGCTTCGTTACAGGATCACGTGATTGGTATAGAATATGTGCTGTTTTATTCAAATATGAGGTAAATGTTAGGGTTAGGTTTGTTAGATGCCAGCCAGAATGTCATAATTCTCTAGTTAAATATTCTTCTTTATTGAAAGAACAGACAATCCTTCATCTGCTTGATATTCTGTTTCAATATCCAGTTTTCCTTCAAGTCAATTATATTCATCAATCAAATTTAAGGCACTTGCACTCTAAAAAGTGCTGGCTTAAAAACAGCCCAAGTTGGGCTGAAAATGGACAAATCCAGCGATTTTCATTTTAGTTTTATTAACTTCTTAAAATGAACCCAAAGTATGTTGGAAATGAACATTTATTAATAAGTTTAATGAATAATAATTAAACAATAAACATTAAATTGCTTATTAATAAATGTGTCTGATTTTTAATTTCCAACCTATTTTGGGTTCATTTTAAGCCAGACATACAGTCATTCTTAAACAATAGTTGAGTTCAATAAAACTTAACCCAACTGCTGGGTTAAAACAATCCAGTCGCTGGGTTTGTCCATTTTCAACCCAACTTGGGTTGTTTTAACCCAGCATTTTTAGGCTACACATGTAGTGGAAAAGTAGGCACTGTAAATGTACACACACACAGATAACACGACCTCCACACGTCTGTTTTTAGCGCTCTCTGTGCTCTCAGGTAAGTCGGTGGGAGGTTACAGCGATCCGGTCGGTTCGCCTCCGGCTGCTGCAGGTCCAGATATAAGAGCTCGGCCGCGGGTCCGAAGGGAATCGGAGCCCGGAGCGCTGACATGTTTGGCCTGGTCCTGCTCTCCAGACTCCACTCTTCACTTCCAGTGTCGTTTCCCCGTCTGTATTCGTTATCCGGTCCAAAGGTGATCTGCTCCAGGGTACCAAACACACAACTGCATTATTAATGATGATTGTTTAGGGGGTTTGTGAGTGTGTGTGTGTGTGTGTGTGTGTGTGTGTGTAGCAGCAGTTCGCTTCAAGGTCATCAGATTAAACCCAAACCTTTCCTGGATTCATTTAAAAAGGAACGATTGCACATGCATACATTCTCCAAGAGTTTTTATCTTATATCTGTGCGTTGTGGCGCAGTCAAACTGCAAACCTCCTCGCAACACGTTTTCAATTCGTTTGGTTTCATTTGATTCATTTGGGCAATAATGTTTGCAGCCACTGCTCTGGGCTTTCAGTTCTAATGGAGAAAAATGTTTTTAGAAATGCTGTTTTGCTGTGTGTGTTGCAAAATTAAGTCACCATAAAATGAGATATTGTTTGGCAGGATTAGAGCAAAAGGGAGGAACTGGTTAACCAAATCATGTGAGGAAAAAATTTGGAACACAAATTTAGCATTTCAAAGGCACACACAAACTAATAAATTGGCTGTGAAGCCGTAATGAAATAATCTTTCGGCCCATTTACGTCTGATGTGAAAAGAGCTCTGAAACTTGCAGTTTGAGTCCATGTAAAATATCTCACCCTTCCTCCTACGGCTTTTCACCATCACGAATGTTTTGATGTTGTTGTTGTCCACCTCAGAAAGGCTCAAATGAAAGCAGACGTTCTTGAATGGGCATAAAAACACATTCAAATGCTGCAAATGAGCTTCTTTCCATCAGAGACACTAAACACACGCTTTTGATGTTGATGTTATCAGATCATCCTGACCGTCAGAAGAATCAGACGTTTGTCGTCACAGTAAAACATCAGCAGAACTTCAGTGTCCTGAACGTAACCACACAGATCCATTACAGCACGTCTATCAAGCTATAACAACATAAATAATAATGGAAAAGGAAAACAGTTCACAGCCTGTATTTATTTACCAGTTTGGCTGGCCACAGATTCGAGTGGAATAAATGAGTGTGTTCAGCGCGCGAGTCTTTTGAACAAACAGCCCATGATGTAGCGTCTGACGCGGCAGAATAAACATGTGTTTGTGTCGAGCTCTGAGCAGCCGTGTGTGTGTGTGTGTGTGTGTGTGTGTGTGAGTCGCAGGTCTGTCCCTGTAGTTTCTGACTGAAGAATATCATGTTAATCGGCTCTGTTAGTGAGTCTTCTCAGGCAACACCATGAAAATTAAACCTCACAGCATGAGCAATTTGTCTCATATCTGATGAAGTTTGCATCATTGATTCTGTTTATTACTGTGAAACGATCTGTACTGTAGAAATAAAGCTGACTTGACCTCCAAAAGCAAATGGCGCTGCCTTCCTGGTGTCAAACGCTCGCTATAGGATCAGAGCTGCTGACTCAAACTGCCAGTCATTTCTCCTGTTTTGACTGGATCTAAAGAGCAGAAGGGAGATTTTGGTTGTAGGTAATAATTTCTTGAGACTCATCATTAAGTGTCACAGGATGATTCACATGACTGCGGTGTAATCAGAGCGGCAGCGTTATTTCACACTTGGTCGTCTTTTTCATTTCATTTAAGAGATCCATTGATCAGAGCTCTTGATATCAGTGTGTGTGGATGTGAGAACAGGCTTCATTCGATCGCTTGCTTTCAGAGATGGATGAACGGAGTGACAGATGTCACACAAACAAGCATTCTAACCTGATTAAATTAACCAGTTTATCTAGTATTATCAAGCAATGGACATACTGAGTGTAAATGAATTTATTCTGTGAGAAGAGATTTTGTCTTCCTGATTTTGATTTGCAGCACAAATATCTAAACATTCTCATTTACTGGAGAAGAAAAATGACCTGAAGACATTAAGTCTTGTTGAATTAAAATGAAGTGAATTTGTTCTTCTGAAGTGAAGTTTTTCTCGATTGTTAACACACTATAACTGGTTCAGTTGGCCAAATTTCCCAAACCATCATTTCTAGAAACAAAGTTCTCACACACATTTTCCTCGTTTTCTCGTTCAGAAAACACAAACACATAATATAATTAACTCCAGTAAACTCAAATCGCACACATTTATCCACGTGTAAACTGATGTCACACTGATCAGAATCTCAGGATAATATAAATATGGATACAGGTGATTATGTGCTTTGGAAAATGAATCCTCTTGGTGGGAGACAAAGAGGAAGAGGAAAAGGAAAACAAAAACGAAGAGGGACAGGGTCAAACGACATTTGTTCCTCATGAAATACAAAGCACTACAGTTGACCGTGTTCTTGTGTAGGAATGACCATGAGGGAAATTGTTCTTCAGGCCTTTTACACATACAGTCATGGCCGTAGTTTTCGGACGTAGTTATCTGGATCCTCTCTGAGCGGGATTCGAACCGTAGTCTTCGGCGTGGGAGGTGGGCGCACAGCCGTTGCAGTGCTTCATTCTAGCATGCCTCGAGGGAGTGAGGTTTACACGCACAGCTCTTACTGACCTACGTCCGTTACACGGGCAAGCGTGTTCACGAAGAAGCCAATGTGCATAAAACTAGATTTCAATTCTAAGAGCCAAGATAATCTCTGCACGACTTGTCGTTTTATTCTTATCCAAAACGAGGCGATCTGAACACTACGGAGCGCTCACACTCTCATGTTTCATTCATACTCGAAGCCGGGGGGCGCTCTTTCAGGGAAAGTGCAAAAAGGATTCCTAGAAGTAATAAAGTAATATGACGTTCCAGGAAGTCATCCAGCTATTCGCTCGCTGCAGCAGCAGCTGAATAAAAAGCAGAAACAGTTTGACTGATGAAATGTGAAGACAAAAAAACACACGATTGCGACAATATATGTTTTTCAAGCTATCAAATGTATTTATTGATAATAAAGTATATGAATAATGCAGTGCTAATTGAGAGTCTTTTTAATGTTTTTTTTTTAAAGTCTCCTCTGTTCATCAAGGGTGCATTTATTTAATCTAAAATACAGTAAATACAGTAAAATTGTGAAATATTATTCCAGTGTAAATCAGTTGTTTTCTATGTGAATATATAGTAAAGTGTAATTTATTCCTGTGATCAAAGCTGAATTTTCAGCATCATTACTCCAGTCTTCAGTGTCACATGATCCTTCAGAAATCATTCTGATATGATGATTTGATGCTCAAGAAACATTTATGATTATTATCAATGTTGAAAACAGTCCATATTTCTGTGGAAACCGTCATACATTTAATTTTTCAGGATTCTTTGATGAATAGAAAGTTCAAAAGAACAGCATTTATTTGTATTTATTACATTTATTAAAGCATTTATTACATTTAATCTTTTGTAACATTATAAATGTCTTCACTGTCACTTTTGATCAGTTTAATGTGTCCTGGATGAATAAAAGTATTAATTTCTCTCTCTTTTTTAATCTTACCACAAATGTTTGAATTGTATCATAGTTTCCACAGAAATCTGAAGCAGCACAACTGTTTTCAACACTGATAATAATCATAAATGTTTCAAATCATCATATCAGAATGATTTCTGAAGGATCATGTGACACTGAAGACTGGAGTAATGATGCTGAAAATTCAGCTTTGATCACAGGAATAAATTACACTTTACGATATATTCATAAAGAAAACATTGTAATAATATTTCACAATATCACTGTTTTAACTGTATTTTTGATTAAATAAACACAGTCTTGGTGAGCAGAAGAGGCTCAGTTGTAATGTTTCCAGTTCCAAACTTTTGACAGGTACTGTATATTTTCTGTGATCATTTTTCAAATTGTATGTAATCCATGAGGATTTACTGTAACACACAAGTGTTTGTAGTACATAAACCAATCAGAAAATTTGGCAGTGTATTTGATTTCTTACTGAATTAAAAGCAAGAGATGACATAAAAAATAAAATCTGTCAGTTAGACAAAGGGCAGATAAAAATGTACACCTGACATTTCTGACTTCTGAAATGATGGCTGCGCCGCTGCAGAGAACTTTCACTATTCTGCGTACAGTAAATGCTGCAGCACGTCGTACGCCCTCAAACTCATAATTGCTAAACTGATTTGTAGCCAAGTCTTTCTTACAGTTGGTCAGGGGAGAGAAAGTCTTTTATCAGAAGACTAAGAAACTGTTATAGTATGGCAAATATGGTCATTACTGTAATGTAATGTACTTTGGCTGAGGATGCTGAATTTATTTATTTATTTATTACTGTACTGTGACAGTATACTGTATTGTATTACAATTCCAAGCTCATGTTCAGTTCTTTGGTATTTCAACTTTTCTTTTCTAGTGCTTTTCATCTACTGGAAGATCTCTTTACAGTCGTGTGATGAAATATTGAACTTATATCTGCTCTATTTATGTTGTATGTCATAGACATTGAGCTATAAAATGAGCCCTGATTGCCAAAGCAGGTTTTTGTAACAGTGTTTTGATTCACTAGTGTGTGTGTGTGTGTGTGTGTGTGTGTGTGTGTGTGTGTGTGTGTGTGTGTGTGTGTCTGAGGGCAAAGTTTGGTTTTTCAGCAAGATTGAATGGTTTTGAGTGGAAAGCTTCATTTTGACATGAAAATAGGAAGTTTGGGGAATTGGGTGAGAAGATACACTCTAAATATGTTGGGTTAAAAACAAGCCAAGTTGGGTTGAAAATGGACAAACCCAGTGGTTGGGTTAAATGTTTGACCAAACTGTTAGTTTTATTTAACTCAACTATTGTTTAAAAATTACTGTATTTCTTGATTAAAACGAACCCAAAATATGTGGGAAATTAACATTTATTAGTATGTTTAATAAATTAACATTTATTAATAAGTTTAATGAATAATAATTAAACAATAAACATTAAATTGCTTATTAATAAGTGTTCATCTTTTGATTATTATTGTTGCCTCTAGTAATTATGTTTCTGATTTTAATTTCCAACATATTTTGGGTTCATTTTAATCCAGTCATACAGTCATTTTTGAACAATAGTTGAGTTACATAAAACTACCCAGCAGGTTGGTCAAACATTTAACCCAACCACTGGGTTAAAACAACCCAATCGCTGGGTTTGTCCATTTTCAACCCAACTTGGATTATTTTTAACCCAGTGTATAGATTTGTGTTTAGAGTTTCAAGAAAAGGAGGCATAATTTCAAGAAATGTGTTTAAGCAATCGAGAAAAAATGTAAATCAGGATCAAATATCTGCCAGTGGAGTCAGAAAAATAAACTTTATTCAAAAGGAAAACAAGAATATTTTTCTGACTCCATCTGCAGATATTTGTTCTTGTTTTAAGCACAAACTCACTTCATTTTGATGTCTTTTTCATCAATCGACTCTTAATATCTTCAGTCATTTTGCTTCTCCAGTAAATGTATCTTGATGTTTAGATATTTGTGCTGGAAAACAAGACATGTTTAGATATAGCCTAAAATACACAGATATTGACACATTTATGTAGATTTTAGTTAGGAAATGCGTTTATTTGAATCTTTTTTGTTATATATTAACATTTTTAAATTTACAAGAATGGTTCATCAAAATCTTTTTATCAAAGGCTTTTTAAAAACATCTCTTTTACCGTATTTTTCACATACGCTGTGAAGGATCTGGAGTAAATGCGTAATCTTTGCGTTCTGAGATGATGAAGCAGCTTGTGGAGCGGCTCCTCGGCCTCCTCATCATCCACATGATTCACTCTCTTCTGGTTGCCACAGAAACATCGGTTGAATGTCAAGTTTGGACACTGCGCCGGTTTAGAGCCATCAAGAGCTTCGAAATGAGCAGAGACTGCACAATAGCTGAGAGAGAACAATTCAGATCTGTGAAGACGAACGTGAGCAAACAAAGAACTAAAGACGGAAAGAGTGAAAGAGCGAGAGAGAAAAGAGCAGCACGTCTTGTGTTTCAGATGCTCGTGTGAACTGATGAAACCAGCACAGGTCAGCAGAAAAACATAAACGTTCATAAACGTTGCTGCCGTGATGGTTAGAGTCACATGACTGGAAGAATCGTTTGCAGGGTTTGGCAAACAGCAGCACATCTCCATCGTTTTCTTTAAAGATGCCAGTCTTTCTCACAGCACTGCAATGCCTTGATTAAAAGCTGGCGTCTGTAAAAGCCTCGACCAATCGTCATCGACTCCAGTGAAGACTGTGAAGTGAAAAGCAAAGACATGTGATTCAAGGAAGGAGATTGCTCAACAGGCCAATGTTTACAGAAGAAACACAAAATAATTAATACGGTCACATTCTGCTGGCCTGACATAAGGCCCGTTTCACATTCGCGCTCCGCCAATTGGTGCGCTTCCATCCTCGTCCCTAGGCAACCATTGATAATAATGAAATGTCAGGCTTCATTGATTCGAGACACAAGAGCCTCGGGCCGAAAGGGAAATTAATAATTCATCTCAAGTTGGGTGAACCTTAGTTCAGTTCATTTCTATATGAGGATCTGAGTCAAATTCAGAACGGAAGAATCAGCTCCAGCGGTTCATAGACAGTAAAATCAGCTCTGCTCAGAGTACATATAGTCCCTCTCTAAATGGTGTTAAAGTAACACTGAAGCAGAGTTAAAGTTAATGAGATGATTAAGCAATTAATAAGGCTGTGGCTGAAGTCAGTTGTAGTTCTTGTGTTCAGTGATTCTGCTTGTTAGCAGCAGGTGTTCATCAGTAATGCACAATCATCACTTAATTAATTGCTTAATTATCTCATTAACTAACTCTGCTTTAGTGTTATTTTAACACTATTTAGAGAGGGACCATATGTACTCTGAGCAGAGCTGATTTAACTCTGGAGATTTTGTGAATTTGAATCGAATTGGCCGTGACACACTTTATGTCGACTTGGAATGACAGAAGGAGGAATTTGCTGTTTTATAATTCAAAGATTTGAATTCATTAGTGCAACACAAGTTTTGCTAAAAAACATAATTATTTTATTACAAATTAAGATATATTTACTGAAGAAGAAAAATGGCTGAAGATATTAAGACCTTTTCGATTTTAACTGTCAAAATGAAGTTTGTAAGTCTGATTTCAGATTTAAGTCTCTCGCATCAGGTGAGTCTAACAGTATCAGAAACGTTTTCAGAGAATCTGTGTCGTTCCCGTGGGATTTCCTCCATTCCTCCTGCCACTGAGACCCAGAAAATCAAACAGTGAAACTTTTCACAGTACGGCAGAAGCAGTGACTCACGGGGACTTAACGAGTATTTGTGATGCTTAATTCATTGTGACAGTTGGAAATGTTAAATCCGCGGGGCTTTGCACACAGTCACGGCTAAGTAGGTTAAATAGAACAGAAGCTACAGGGATCGATTTCAGACGGTGTGTCTTCACACTGGGCATCCAATGTCTGATTCATGTAAACACCAATAAACATCATATCAAGAAATCACTCATCAGGGTTGTCTGGTGTCTCACACACACTGAATTATTATACGATATTTGGCTTCTTTTATGTTAATCAAATGCCTCACTCTGTGTGTGTGTGTGTGTGTTTGTTCATGGAGATGCAGCCTTCGTTCAGTCATGGACTCGTGGGTGTTCATGCATCTGCATTTTAATGGCATACTGAATGTAAATCTGCATGTAATGTCATATATGTGACACCTCCTGTGATGCTGACCCATGTAATGAACCGCAGCCCTCTAACAAGGGTGTGACAAACTCTGCAGTGCATTTTTGGTCAAAGTCAACATTCATTATAAAGCGTATAAAGTCTTTCACATGTGGAATCAGTCGATTAATCTTCAGACTGACAGATCCCATTATATGGGAAGCCGTTTAGGAAATAATACATATGTATTGTATCAATATGGATTGGTTCACTGGTTGAAAGTATGGTTTAATGACAAATGTATTGGTTTTTAATACATTGTCATTGTCATAACCAGACATATTCTGGTTTAGATACATTGGTTTGATCAAGCACACATGGGTTTGCTCCTTTATACACTGGTTTGTTCAAGTAAACATTGGTTTCCTCAACTATGTATTGGTTTAGATGCATTGGTTAGCTCAAGTATATATTGGTCTGTTCAAGTATACATTGCTTTGTTCAGTTATAGATTGGCTTGATTAACTATATATTGGTTTGTTCACCTATATATTGGTTTAGATGCATCGGTTGACTCAAGCATGTATTGGTTTGTTTAAATATACATTGGTTTCTTCAAGTATATTTTGGTTTAGATACACTGGCTGGCTCTACTATGTATTGATATTGGTACTATATACCAATATATAGTTAAACAAACCAATATATATACTTGAGATAACCAATGTATCTAAACCAATGTATAGTTGAACAAACCAATATATACTTGAACAAACCAGTATACTTGAACTAACCAATGTATTTAAACCAATATATACTTGAACAAACCAATATATAGTTGAACAAACCAATATACTTGAGCCAAACGATGTATCTAAACCAATATATATAGTTGAACAAACCAATATATAGTTGAACAAACCAATATATAGTTGAACAAACCAATATACTTGAGCCAAACGATGTATCTAAACCAATATATATAGTTGAACAAACCAATATATAGTTGAACAAACCAATATATAGTTGAACAAACCAATATATACTTGAACAAACCAATATACTTGAGCCAAACGATGTATCTAAACCAATATATATAGTTGAACAAACCAATATATAGTTGAACAAACCAATATATATTTGAACAAACCAATATATAGTTGAACAAACCAATATATAGTTGAACAAACCAATATACTTGAGCCAAACGATGTATCTAAACCAATATATATAGTTGAACAAACCAATATATAGTTGAACAAACCAATATATACTTGAGCCAACCGATGTATCTAAACTCCCATTCTATTGACTCGAGTTACAACTGATTCCAGTGGAGTCTGATGTGCACACTAGTGTGACACTACAAAACTGCTGTCTAGATAGGGAGCAAACTTGGTTTTAAACAGAGCTTTACACTTTACATGAGCCAAACTCCAGATGAATCCTCATGCACACACACACACACACACACACACTGGTGTTATTATTGGTGATGTCACTCTGCTCAGCTGTGTTCCAGTGACTGAAGTGTTTCTCATGCTGTTCTGAGCAACGGCTTGATTTTTTCTTACTGTGTCTTTCTGCTTGATCTTTCAAACTCACCCACTCACACAGAGAAACATGCTGCATTTTCCTACGGCTCTACCCACCTGTGTGTGTGTGTGTGTGTGTGTGTGTGTGACTGTGTCTGTGATTTACATAAACACGATGAAAAAACAGTAGCCCTAAAAAGCAACATGAGAAATCAAAAATATAAAATTTGAAGAAATTAATTAAAATGAAATAGACATACATTAAAAGGAAGAGGCATGCATAAAAGAATAAAAAGTAAGAATGAGAGTAAGATGAAAAGTGCAATGTGATCATTATCTTTAGAAACATACAGTAATAAAGACTGTAAAACTTTCCATCATGAAAACTGATTAAAAGTCCAATCCATTCAAACTTTTTTATATTTGACTAATGCTCTTTTTGTCCATCTCCACATTTTCCAGCTTGTTTTACTTAGAAAAACAAACACGTTTTCGTTTACAAGATGAATTGTTTGTTCAAATTATTGAGAAAATTGGTTTTAATTTTCTCTGCAGTGGATCGGCTTAAAATCAAGAGAAGAACAAAGACAAGCTTCATTCTTCATTCACAGCCATTTAGAATTATGTGTGCATTCTAACAAAATAAAATACTTTGCAATCACAAATATTTCTGTAAATTACACTGCAAAAAAATCATGTTCTTTCTGTCTTGTTTTCCAGCACAAATATCTAAATATTCTTAAATCAAGATAAGAGAAATGACTGAAGATATCATCGAAATGAAGTGAATTTTCTAACGTGTTTTTTTGAAGGTTTGATTGTGTTTATAGTGTGCAATATAACACGTGTTCATGTTTCGCGTGTAAAAAAACACAGTATTTTTCACATAATTTACTTATCTGTATACCGCTGTTTCCACTGTCATAAAAACGGGCTGATGACTTCCTTGTTCTATGAAGTCCCTCCTTCAGAAATACGTAACGAGTTCTGATTGTGCCAGCGGTTCCTGTGTTGTGATTCGACAGCAGTTTAGCGCATCTTGCCCGGAAAGGTCACGCCTCTTACCATAACGTGGAGATGCATGCGCTCAGTGTTATTGTAAACATGTCTTTAATTTTACCCTATCAATTTGAGCCGGAATCAGACCCGGTGATTGGACTGCGGGATGAAAATAACAGCGTTTCGACGACATGGCGACAAACACACTCTACAAACGCAACTCTTGTGTATTCCTGTGGGCGGAGGTTAGTCAAAAAAGTGAGGTCATTAAAGAAGGAAGTAGAGGGATGTAGTCCAAACTGGCCGTTCGATGTAGGCGACTTCTGTTAAATAAAATATCTCGCTTGGCATTGAACTTTGAGCTTTAAAATTTTACAGATTTTATTTATACTCTAACAACAACATTACACACTAACTAAAGTTTGAAACATGGGATCACGAAGAACGGGACCTTTAAAACAAGAACAAATAATCTGTCAATGGAGTCAGATAAAATAAACTTAATTCAAAGGGAAACGTGATTATTTTTCTGATCCAATATTTGTTCTTGTTTTAAGCACAAACTCACTTGTTTTTAACACATTTTTCTTTAAACAAGACTTGATATCTTCAGTCATTAGCTAAAAGCACTTGTTTTTCTGTGTATTCAGTGTGAGTTGCACTCATTGCTCAGTCTCGCCAGAAGCGGCGCTGCAGCAGAGACGGGCTGATATGAACTCATTCTGAGAATCACGTCTGTACAGCAAACATTCTGATGATGAGTCACAGAAAACGCTGATGAATTTTACAATAAACGCTTCTGTGTGACGCGTGCTACTCGTTTTCATTTCTCCATCTCCCTGCTGGTGCGCCACTTTTCATCTTTCTTTCTGTTTACTTCAGCAGCAATGCCGTGTGGGCTTTTCATTTTCTAACAGTTTGACAAACTATCTAATAATAACACAAAGATTAGAGCATCAAAGCGAAAGTTTAACCTTTCATTATTACCAGGCGAGTGATGGGAGCAACAAGATAAAAAACAGAAATAAAACAAACATGTGTTGTCTGCAAAAATGAAGAAGGGCTAGGATGATGCAAAAAAGACGTTCTTCCTCAATATTTTGTTTTCCAGTACATATCTTACATTAAAATTCATTTACTGGAGAAGCAAAATGACTGCAGATATTAGGTCATGTTTTCAAAAAAATGAAGTGAAACAAGAACAAATATCTGCCAATGGAGTCAGAAAAATAAACTGAATTCAAAGGGAAAACAAGATGAATTTTCTTAACCCATTGGCAGATATTTTAACTTGCACAATTTAGATACAATTTTCAACATTTTTTGGAACGTAAACAGATCCGTTTGGTCAAATGGAAGTTCATTTCTGACCAACAGTTGTAAAGTAATGAATGTTTTCTAGTAACTTCCTCCAGTCGAGGCCGCAGACGAGTGATTGCCTGACTGGTTGAGCTCATTCAGACAGAAGTGTGTGGTTCCAGCACTGACTGATGGGTAATTTCTGAGAGACATTCTGTCATTATTTACCTGCAGCACCAAATTTGATGCAAAAACCGCTGTTTGTGAAAGAAATGCTCAGCGAGAGGATTCTTAAATATTCCACATCTACATCTATTTCCTTTTAATCAAACACATTTGATCAATTCACTGATCATTTTCTCCTTCTTGTTTCACAGAAAATGGCTTTAAGAACAGCATGAAACTAAATGATTAATTGTGATTAATAAAACCAGCAATGAGCTGCATTGCATTCAGTAGATTTTATTGCTCTGCACTAAAACAAAATCATGACAGGATATGAATTCTTTAGTCGATTTCACCCAGATCTTCAGCTCGAGACGTCCTTCAGGTGCTTGTAAGGCTTTACTAGAAGCATTATAAATCATCATTTGTCACTTTTCTACTAAAAGATCTCTTCAGTGGGCGTGACAGTCACTCAGTTTCCCAAAGAAAACATCATCATCATCATCGTTTACTCATTCTCAGATTATCGTGTGTCACAATCGAACAGCTTTACGTGTGTTTTGTCTTCGATGAGAAGTGATAGATTATCAGAATGACACTTCACTTATTATCCTGTATTTATGATTGATGTCAAGTCTTCTTTCATCGAGAATAAAATGGCTGATGAACATAATCTGGATGAGTGTGAGACGTCAGATCTCTCAGGTTCATACGTTTGTCGTGACCCCGTCAGTCTGCAGTAACACTTTATTTTAAGGTGACATAGTTACATTTTACTTACTCAAATAATTACTGAGCAATAATAATTAACTATAAACGGCGTGTTTTTGCTCACACCCAAATTTGACAAGCTATAATAAATGATCTGTGGGGGATTTTGAGCTGAAACTTCATGGAGACACCAGACATTCTGACCTCATTGGCAGATATTTGATCTTGTTTTAAGCATAAAGCAGCTTAAATTTGACACATTTTTAATTAAACAAGTCTTAATATCTTCAGTCATTTCTCTTCTCCAGTAAATGTATCTTGATTTAAGATGTTTAGATATGTTTAGATATTTGTGCTGAAAACAAGACAGAAACACTGAGGAAGAACATGTAGTACCAGAAGTTGTTTTTAATGAAACTGGTGTTGCAGAAACACGGGAAGAACAAGCGTCAGACGAGGAGCTTCTTCACTGTTTCCCCCTCACTTGTCTTTGAGTAAAATATAATGTTAGATCTTTTTCCTTTTATTTCAGGGCATGTTTGTGAGATTCAGCCTGTTCTTCTTTAACCCGGTGACCTTCAGCAGTGTGTTTGTCAGCACTAAACTCCCACAGATTAAACCGCAGATATTAGAGCGCCGACGAAGCCCTTACCAGACGCGCTCACACTGTTCCCAGTATTACTGTTTTGACTTTTGTGGTCTGTTTTAGAGTCGGATCGACACATTCTCAGTTCTGCGTTCGGATGAATTGACACGCAAAGTGATTAATGTTAGTTTATCATTAACTCTGGAGTTACAGGCGGTTGTCCGCTCTCATGATGATTCAGTTCAGCAGAAGCTGAATCTGTGTTTAGAAATCAACATAAAGAGGGCCGGATGGTTTTACACATTCCTCTTTTGTAGTTTGTTTTTATCATAATGTCATAAGTGATCTGAAGGGGGTTTGCAGTTGACAAACGAGTCATGAACTGTGATGTCGGTACGAGCGCTTCCTCGTGTTCATCGGGCCGATCGACTCCTTGAACTCTTGATGAACTGGTGACCGTCTGTGAATCACAGCGATGATGTGCAAATGATCAGCATGAGGAGAACAGCTGACTGTGAGGAGATTTCTCTTTAATTAGTGCAAGACACTCTGAATCATGTGTGTGTGTGTATAGTGAGTAAGTGTGTGTGTATGTGTGTGTGAGTGTGTTATGTATATAATGTGTGTGTGTGTACGTGCGTGTTTTTGTGACATATCAGGACACAAAATGTGTATAATGACATGGGTATGACATTGGTATTACAAGGAGAGGGTGACTTATGAGGACATTACTCCATGAAAGGCTTATAAATCACACAGAATGAGTTTTTGTGAGAAAGTAAAAGTGTGCACGGTTTCCTGTGATGGTTAGGGTTAGGGGGAGAGAAAATACTCACCTGGTGTTGGTGAGTCAGAGAGTTGCATGCCTCTCTTGGTGAATGCTGGAATGACAAGCTTCACTTCCTTTCATAGAGGAGATCAGTAATGGTGAAGCCTCTGTCTGCAAATTACTTCATCGCCTGGATGAAGGTATTCCAGGAACCCTGAATTTGCAGTTATGAATTTATCACAACACCAGGTTTTGAAACACCAACCCTTTCAGCAAGATCACCCTGCAATAAATGAAGACGCAGCTTCATCAGTCATCAGGAGCTGATCCCAAATGTGTAGCTGGAAGTTGTTGGAGTATGTATTAGTAAAGTGCTCAGCGACTGAATGAAACGCATCCAATCAGCATCCAATCTCTCAGCAGAGTTGTGTACAGTGGCGCGGCTCAATGCATGTGTTCTCGTATGAGATGCAGGTGGCTTCAGGTTGAGATGTGATTTTGAAGTGTCGTTGTGGTCAGAGACAGATGGATCCTCACAGTTCAGGGGAATGTGGATGTGATCATCTTCACAGTTGATCACTGACGCTCATCGATGCATCTGTGGAAATAATATAACCATAAACATATTTTTACATTAGTACTAATACATCATGAGGATTAATATATGATGGCACCCATACTTGAACAGAACAGTGTGAGAGAGAGATGCATTAATAAAGAGACAGTCTACACACACAATCTCTAACTATAATGTTAATATATAGGTCAATATCAATATCTAAATGAGAGATGTAGCTATGCAGAATGTTTTCTGTGATGGATAGGGTTAGGAGTAGAGGTAGTGTAGGGGGAGAGAATGTACAGTTTGTACAGTATAAAAACCATTACGCCTATGGAGAGTCCTCACTAAGATAGCAAAACAAACCTCTGTGTGTGAGTGTGTGTGTGCGCGTGTGTGTGTGTGTGCGTGTGTGTGTGTGCGTGTGTGTGTGTGTGTGTGTGTGTGTGTGCCCACACATGCTCTTCTGTCTCTAAAGCCAAGACGTGACACCTGCTGAATCACCAGTGAGATTCACCTGAGTCATTTAGATAAATAGAGGCATCAGCGGCAGCGAGACACACAGAGCCGCTGAACGCTGAAGCTTCACACACTGACGCTCGAGTTTCACTCAAAGCATGTTTGAAAGTCTTTGCTTGCTCTTCTTTAGAGACGGCCAGGTAAGAAAACATGTTTCTGCTGTTCTTGTGTCAATATGATGATCTTACTGAAAATGATGCTCTGGGCTGTAAAGTGATGCGTGTGGGTCATGTGGTTTAGCGTGAGCGCTTCACATCAGTGTTATATTAACATTGGCACAACACTCTGTGTGTTACATCAATTAATTATTCATTAGCACCGGCTGCTCTGTTTTGGATGATGAGACGACACTGCGAGAGTATTAATAACTGAGGTTTAGATAACATTAATGATGTTTCATGCTGATGTCTCCTCACCGGGCCGTCAGCGGGTCACGACCCCCAGTGATGGCCAATTCTCAAACATTGACGTTTGGTCTCAACTGAGATTTTCCAGCTTTTCCTTCAAGAATTTTCCTCACTGTTCACACAATTCACTCTCCTGCTTTGTATTCAGCATTGCAGGTCTGAAAAACACAAAAGTGGGTCAGAAGCGAATAATTTCTTGAGCCCAGCCGAATGTCAGAAGACATGAAGGTTCTGAGGGCATTTTAATAACCGCCACCAATATTCAGCCCCGCGGATGGACAGGCGGAGAGCAGACCAGCGACTGCAGGCCGAACGCGTGCGTCTAATACCGCGTGTAATTTCAGCGCCGGAACCAAGATGTTTTAAGTAAGCCCTCGCAGTGCGCTCGTATGATGAAATGCATTGAGGCATTTAATGCTAAACAGAAGTCCCTCCAAACACGACACACGGAGAAACACATCAGTCCTTTAAGATTCAGTCAAATCATGTGTGTTGTTGAGGAGCGTGTGCTGCTACACTGCAAAAATGATGTTCCTCCTCAGTATTTCTGTCTTGTTTTCCAGCACAAATATCTAAACATACTTAAATCAAGATGCATTTACTGGAGAAGAAAAATGACTGAAGATATTAAGACTTGTTTAATGAAAAATGCATCAAATTAATTCAGTTTATGCTTAAGATAAGCAGCCTAACAATCCTTTAATGGATTTGAATTATATAAATTGATAATGTGTTATGTGTATGCCAGGTTAAAGAGATGCGTTTTTAGTCTAGATTTAAACTGACAGAGTGTGTCTGCTTCCCAAACAATGCTAGGCAGATTGTTCCACAGTTTAGGTGCCAAATAGGAGAAGGATCTACCGCCTGTGGATGATTTTGATATTCTAGGTATTATCAGATGGCCTGAATTCTGAGATCGCAATAAACGTGAAGGACTATAATGCATTAAGAGCTCACTTAGGTACTGGGGAGCTAAACCATTTAGTGCTTTGTAAGTAATTAGCAAGATTTTAAAATCTATACGATGTTTAACAGGAAGCCAATGCAGTGATGACAGAACTGGGCTAATATGGTCATACTTCCTAGTTCTAGTAAGAACTCTAGCTGCTGCGTTTTGTACGAGCTGTAGTTTATTTATCAAGCGGGAGGAACAACCACCCAGTAGAGCGTTACAGTAATCTAGCCTTGAGGTCATGAACGCATGAACTAACTGTTCTGCATTTTTCATTGAGAGCATATGTCGTAGTTTAGATATATTTTTAAGATGGAAGAATGCGGTTTTGCAGATGCTAGTAACATGGCCTTCAAATGAAAGATTGGTATCAAAGAGCACACCCAGGTTCCTAGCTGACGACGAAGACTTAACAGAGCAGCCATCAAGTGTTAGACAGTATTCTAGATTATTGCGTGAAGAAGTTTTCGGTCCAAAAATTAGAATCTCTGTTTTTTTTCTGAATTTAGTAGTAGGAATTTCTAGTCATCCAGTTTTTTATATCAGCTATACATTAATTTTGTGAATTGGTAAGTTTCGTCAGGTGAAGAAATATAGAGCTGAATATCATCAGCGTAACAATGAAAACTAATGCCATGCTTCCTAATGATATCTCCCAAGGGTAGCATGTACAGAGTGAAAAGCAACGGTCCTAGTACTGAGCCTTGTGGTACTCCATATTTAACTTGTGATTGATATGACATCTCATCGTTTACTACTACAAACTGATAACGGTCATATAAGTATGATTTGAACATACATGCCAATGCAATTCCACTAATGCCAACATAGTTTTCGAGTCTGTTTAGAAGAATATTGTGATCAATAGTGTCAAATGCAGCACTAAGATCCAGTAACACTAATAGAGAGATACAACCACGATCTGATGATAAGAGCAAATCATCAGTAACTCTAATGAGAGCAGTCTCAGTACTATGGTACGGTCTAAATCCTGACTGGAAATCCTCACAGATACTATTGATTTCTAAAAAGGAACATAGTTGTGATGAAACTGCCTTTTCTAGTATTTTTGACAGAAAAGTAAGATTTGAGATCGGCCTGTAATTGACTAATTCTCTAGGATCAAGTTGTGTTTTTTTAATAAGAGGTTTAATAACAGCCAGCTTAAAAGTTTTTGGTACGTATTCTAGTGATAAAGATGAATTAACGATATTAAGAAGAGGACCTATGACCTCTGGAAGCATCTTGTTCAATAGCTTAGTCAGTATAGGGTTTAACATACATGTTGTTGATTTTGATGATTTAATAAGTTTAGACAATTCTTCCTCTCCTAAAGCAGTAAATGAATTGAATTTTTCTTCAGGGACACTACAATGCACTGTCTGACACAATACTGTAGTAGACGGTTGCATGGTTATAATTTTCTCTCTAATATTATCAATCTTGCAAGTAAAGAAGTTCATAAAGTCATTACTGCTGTGCTGTTTGGCAACATCAGAAGCTGAAGCTCTGTCGCTCGTTAATTTAGCCACTGTATTAAAAAAAAATACTTAGGGTTGTGTTTGTTTTCTTCAAAGACAGCCAAAAAGTAAGCAGATCTAGCAGTTTCTAAAGCCTTTCTGTAAGCAGTAACACCTTCCATGAAATGCGAAAAACCTCTAGTTTTGTTCCAGCTGCACTCCATTATTCTGGCTGCTCTCTTAAGGGCCCGAGTGTGCTCATTATACCACGGTGTTGGATTAGTTTCCTTAATCTTCTTTAAGTGCAGAGGAGCAACTGAGTCTAATGTGCTGGAAAAGACAGAGTCAATAGTTTCTGTTGCAACACTGAGTTCTTCTAAGCGATCTGGTATGCTGAGGAGATGAGACTGATCAGGAAGATTATTTAATCCTTCTGATTATTAATCTTTAGAGGTAGAAGTGATAGTCCTGCCATGTTTATAAGATCCGTATCTGAGATGT
The DNA here is from genome assembly GCF_018812025.1 of Megalobrama amblycephala. Lineage (NCBI taxonomy): Eukaryota > Metazoa > Chordata > Actinopteri > Cypriniformes > Xenocyprididae > Megalobrama > Megalobrama amblycephala. The sequence continues at coordinate 101,250 of NC_063047.1, forward strand.
CATCACACTGCTGCAGAATTTCAACGCTATCAATATCGATTCCATGTGTCAATATTAGATCTAAAGTATGATTACGACAATGAGTGGGTCCTGACACGTGTTGTCTAACTCAAATAGAGTTTAGAATGTCTGTAAATGCCAATCCCAATGCGTCTTTTTTATTATCTACATGGATATTAAAATCACCATTAAGACTTTAACTGCAGCCAGTACTAACTCTGATAGAAAATCAGAAAATTCTTTGCCATATATCAACAAAATATACCAATAGCCAGTGCAGTGAGTTTGGGACACAATTACGTGAGAGGGGAAGTTATTCTGATTCAAGATTATGAGGCACACAAATTTAAAACAATAATGGTGTGCACAGATAATTCATTTATAATAAACACTGCAATGCTCAATAAAAAACATGCATTCATGGTGATTTTAAACCATCTCAGATGGTCTTCATAAGGAGGCTGTAACACACACACACACACACACACGTCACTAATGCACTGAAGTTGATCTGGGACCATCCTGGAGCGACTACACACTTAACACACCTACACACACGCACTCAACACACACAGCGCTCATACAGTTGGAGCTGTCAGCTGTGTTTTTGTTTTGGGCGGCACAGCCATGGTAATGTCCTCTGAGAAGAGCAAACGAACGCTGAGTTTGGCACAACACAATACTGTTGATTTTACGAGAGAATAAACACAAGCAGCATTCGTCCGTCCATGTGTGTGTGTGTGTGTGTGTGATTATGAGCCTCACACTCTGCGCTGAGTTTCACCCAATGACGACAGTAACTTTGAACTAATAATGATTGTGTGTGTGTGTGTGTTTCATAAGTAAGCGTGTGTGTCGGTGGTGTGATTGTGGGACGGGCGGGCGGAGAGTGTTTTGGCAGTGCTGAGGTTTTGTCATGAGCCTGGTGTTCCTCCCCCAGAGCTGCTGATGAGTCATGATGATCTTCACTCATTAGTGCTGTTCCCTACATACTGAACCTGAGAAAGAGAATAGCCAGAATCCGTCTGAGGTGAGAAATGAAATAAACACAGCAGAAACTTTCATGGCTGGACTTTGGTGAGACGTACCTGCTTACAAGCTCATGTCAGAATGAGACGGACAAACACGGCCGCTGGGATCACGTCCTACAACAACAGTGATAGTTCAGCCACAATAAAATAATCTGTCGTTATTTACTCGCCCTCATGTTGTTCAAACCCGTATGACTTACTTTCAGTGTCACCGAGCAGAATGTTCACGCTGCTCTTTTACATAATCTCCAAAAAGATCCATGCTAATATTATAACAGGCGTCCGAATGACCTGCACTGTGTCAAATCCTCTGAAGTCATACTTCATGTGAGTGTTTCTGTGGTGAGACTGAAGAAACACATTAGTCTCTTTTTGACCCTTATTACACACACACACACACACACACTCACTTTAATGGTTTGTTTATCATTCGTTTGGCCCAGTTTAAGCCTCAGGCACTTCCACATCATTCCGGCACAGAATCACATGCAGAAGAGACACCGAGAGAGAGAGAGAAAGACGAGCGTCCGGCAGCCACTGACCCTGAAAACACACACATTAGATATCCGAGCTGTTCTATTTCTTCTCTTACACATCAGACTGAACTGTTACAAATGACTCCCTTGCATTAGTTGCAAACATCATGAAACGTGAGTGTGTTCAGCGATGATCTGCCCTTGAGAGAGCGCAGTGAAGAACACAACATAATCCTGCTTCTTTCTCTCCTGCTTTTTTCTTTTGGAGGGAAATGTTTGCCTGTGTTTTCATGGTTGTCATGGACACCAGCACTCATGGCTTTATGAAATGACAAAATGGTTATAAAGTTACGTAACTTCATTCTACTAATTTCCCCATTAGAAGAAGCAGATCGTACACTGCTGTTACTGTAAATAAGTTTGCTTTCACAAAAGACACACGGCGGTGAAAACAGGCTGTCAGAGAACATTACTGAGCATTATTTTCATCTGCTCACATTCATGAATCATCTTAATTTAATCCTAATCATCTTCCTCAATATTCTCTCAACATTTAAAACATCCAGTTTTTAAACGTTTTATAAATGTTATGTGAGCGTTAAGGGAACATTCCATTGTAGCATTCTTCAAACATTATGGGAACGTTTACACAAGTAGTAACGTTTAAAAAATGTTAGACGAATGTCCAACTAAAACATTTCAGGAAAAACACGCTCAGGAACGATGTATAAATAATGTTTTTGTGCTCAGGGTTTGAGAACAACAAACGGCTGGGTTGCTAAAATTTACATAAACCCCTGTAGCAAATTAGCTCAAAAGAAATATGAATAATTAATCATAACTTGTTATAATTAAGTATAAATATTTGAATCAGTTAATCAAATTAACTTAAGGAACACTCAGTATTGATCGTCTATAAACTTCTTCAGATAGGATATTTACCCGCGGCCACAGAGAAAATAACTCTTTCTTACGTAGCTGTGATCGAATCGTTATCAGTGACAGTCGGTCTATAAGCAGATCGGAATCAACTTGCAAGAATGTGCACACAAGTTTTATTTAACTAAATCACGAACACATAGCTAGACTAAACAAACACAAACATACAATTCATGCATACATAGGAAATGAGAGAGTGGAATTTGAACTGCATCATAACAGGGGAATGAAGCAATGGAAAGGGTGAAAATAACAAGCTGGACGAACCAACAGTTTCAATACTATAAAGCACTGTTAACAAAAGGGCTTCACAATCTAAATCGGCATTTAGTGTTCAAGCAATACTTGCAAATGCCTTGGCTGTTGAGTGTCCGGACCTGCGGGTTCAGGAGAAATCCTTGATGGTTCGGTCCGATGGTGCTGAAGTCGTAATCAATATCTTCTGCGCTGAATGAAGAAATTCATACAAACATGCGTTAATTTAGGAGGTTACGCATGGTGTGAGGCCTACCAGCCCGGCTCGTGACAGTAATCCGTAGTATCAGCAGGAACAAAAAGAAGAACCAGAAGACTAGATGTGATCTGCTCAGAGCTATTTGACTTCTCCAGACAGTCGACACCTTTCGAGTCTTGGCTTGACCGATGAGAAAGGTGCAATTCTCTGGCGGGGAATTGAGTTCATTTGCATGGGGGAGATCACTAGTAAGTTTGTGTCCATTTAAACTCTGATAAATATAACAAACATACAGTACATTCTATGATATTGTGATGTCCACCAAAATGTAAGTCATTAAACAAGGAGTAATTTGATATTAAACAACACCTAGATGGACTGCAATATCAAGAAGTATCATCACATGCATTTATAACACTTTACAGTATACAAATCACTGTTTAAGGACTACAACAAACAGCTGGTAGGGACTACAATGAGCTTCTTCCCAGGTTAGTGACATCACAAACCCTACAATTTGAACAATGTAAGGCTGAACACCGTTACTGACAATCCTCATTTTGGCTGCGTGAGATTCTCCAGCTTTGTTGTTGTTGAGTTGTTAAAGCTCCGCCCTCTTCTGGAAAGCGGAGCTCATTTGCATTTAAAGGGACACACACAAAAACGGCGTGTTTTTGCTCACACCCAAATAGGGGCAAATTTGACAAGCTATAATAAATGATCTGTGGGGGATTTTGAGCTGAAACTTCACAGACACATTCTGGAGACACCAGAGACTGATATTACATCTTGTGAAAGGAGCATTATAGGTCTCCTTTAAATTACACATGTAACAGAAATCTGTGAATGTGATTGATCAGATCCAGTGTCTGAATCTGCAGGATCTTCACTAACGTCAAAACTATCATCATGATGCACTAACCACAAACAACACTGTCTTCATCTTCATCATCACTGCATCTATAGTTTTAGCTCAATAGGACTTGATTTGACATTTTGTGATTTAATGAATGTCATTCAGATATTATGCCTGAATGATTTCAGTGTGTAAATACTGTCCACTGACAAACACAATCAGCTCCGATCTTCAGCAGACGCTGTGATTCAGACTGACATCACATCACATCACCTGTCGTACCGTCCATCACCGCTGCAGCATCTGTGTGTGTGTGTGTGTGTGTGTGTGTATGAGTGTGTTTACGTTGATCTATTAATATTCAATACAAAAAAAGTGTTTTTTAATCATTGTATTGTTACCAGAAAACAAAGTCACATCATCTTTACAGGAAAGAGGCAGCCTGTGGTTTAACTGTCTGTTGTTTTTGCTGTATTTTATACAGCGTTCAGACGCTCTGTGTTCATCACTGCTCACCTCACTTTCATTACACACAGTTATTCAAACTGTTATGAAATAAATTCAAGTTTCTGTGCGTCTTCTAGCATCTCCAGAGGACGGAGAGCTTTAGATAAATATCTGACATCAGCAGCTCTGTAGTGTCTGTCCAACAAACCCGACACAATGTCGCTCTGTCTGAACGCTGGCGAGCAGATGTTGCTTTGTTTGTGAAAATACTATGGCAACATCACAACAAATATCCTGATCGAAACCTATGAAAAAAATCACCGGCACATGTGAAGCGCTGCTTGCGTTCATCACATCACACACTGTCTCTAAAAACGTTTTTTCTTAGTTATGTGAACGTTAAGGGACTGTATTATTCTTCAAACATTATGGGAATGTTACTTTGGAATGTTCTCTGAACATTGTAACATTTATAAAACATTACATGAACATCCAACTAAAGTGTTTCATTAAAAAAAGGAATGTGTAAATAATGTTTTTGTGCTAATGTTTTGAGAACATCATTAAAGATAACTCTGAACAAACGTTCTATTAACGTTACTAGAAGAATGTTTGTTCATAACTTTGAGAGAACCTTGCCAGAACGTTCCCTGTCAGCATCTGTCTGTCTCTCTGAAATGAAGATCATGTGACCGTCTCACTGCGTTTGATCCATCATGTCTTTCAGCAGAGAAGGTTCAAACAAAGTGAAGATATTCTAGAATTAAGAAGGAAATGTTGGTCTGTCTGTCTGTGTCAGTCACATTAGTGACGCTTTCATCACGTTGAGTTTAATCCGGTCCGCGCGCATCTCCAGATTGATGTTTTTGGATTTATATGAGAGGCTTATTCAAATTTCACACAGCAGCCTGAAAATAAAGGCTGGCAGGAGAAGCGCGGATGGAAGGGAGAAGATGAGGACGCTCTTCTGTTTCCCATCGTTTCCATTAAACAGCCGTTAATTAGTGTGTTAACGGCTGGAGTTCCTGTATTCACATCCGCCGGTCCGCGAGCGTCATTTTGGCCGAATCACAAACCAGAGTCTAAAATGCCTGTTACCATCTCTGGATCACAAAAGTAAAAATCAGAAAAAAAAATGTAGTACAACCTGTTTTACATCTTCAAATCCTCCAAGATGGTTTCTTTAACAACAGTTTTTGCAGCCAGATTTCAAATCCGATTACGGTAATCAGGTTAGTGCATGAGCGTGTGGAGATGACATTGTGTGCTGATTGCAGTAAAACACGTTCCCACATTTCACTTAATCTCTTTTAATTACTCAACTGGTCCGTTTAGAAACTCAGAGGAAATTCCAACCCGGTCCTGAGCGATTATCATCAAGTGCAGCATAAAAGATCGAAGATCGACGTTTTTTCATGTTCTCACGTCTGCAACAAGCCTAAATGACTGCACATGCACACTCATAATAAATGTCATTTAATTGTGGCCACACAGTTTTTACACAGAATTAAAATGCAAAATAGCTGAATGTATTTCTGAGAGTTAAGATCGATTGGTTTGAGCAGCAAACAGAGTTTTTGAGGCGAGGTGACTCTCAATAGACTCATTTCCTCCTTTTCTGCAGTTTTCTTTCTCCTTCACTCATTTTCCAGTCATCTTGAATGTTTAATTGTCAATGCAACTAAAAATTGAGAGAACATCACATAAGTTTGATTTAGTTTGAAATTTGTTGAAATAAGTTTGACATTTGATGTAGATTTCCTAAAATGGTTTTGTTTGAATCGCTATTATGGCGATCAGTGTTCCCGTTGGTTGGGCTTCGATTATGTTTCTATAATTCTCTTCCTATTGATGCAGCACGACATCACAGTTATTTCTGGTTTCAAAAGAAGAGACGTAATAAATAGGTTGCTTTTAAAATGTGACCTAACTTTGAACTAGATCATTGACTAGTCTACTTTTCATGTAATTATGATCTATTAAAATTGTATTGCTAAAACTTGTCATAAACACGTCATGAAACAGATTTAACATTTAATTGAGTTTATATAATCCACCTATAGTGACAATATCTTGCAACTGATCTCGCTTGAGTCACACAGATGTCAACATTCAGCATGCAAAACACAACAATGGTAACAATTAGGGGTAGGGGGAGACAAAATACAGTTTGTACAGTATAAAAACCATTACGCCTATAGAATGTCCCCACAATTCACAAAAACAAACCTGTGTGTGTGTGTGTGTGTGTGTGTGTGTGTGTGTGTGTGTGTGTGTGTGTGTGTGTGTGTGTGTGTGTGTGTGTGTGTGTGTGTGCGTGTGTGTGTGCGTGTGTGACCTGTGTGTCGCTCATCTGCTGTGAAAGCAGTGACACATCAGTGTTTGAGAGCATCAGCACACACTTCATGACGCTAAAACAAAAGCGCAGTATTTTTAGAGCTGCTCTCTGCTATAAATGGTTTTGTTTAGACGGCTGAATGGTTAATCTGTGAACAGCAGTAGTTAGTCATCGACCGGTGCTGAATGATGTTACGATGACACGCAAACTGCTCAAGTGTGTGTGTGTTTTTATTATATTGCATTAATTATTTTAGCTAAAAGACAAATCATCATCAGATGTACATTAGTGTAAATTATCTTGAACAAATGTCTTCAATGTAAAATCTCAAAAATTTCAAAATCCATTTAAAACCCTAACTATAAAATGCACTGCAAAAATGTTGTTCTTCCTCAGTGTTTCTGTCTTGTTTTCCAGCACAAATATCTAAACATTCTTAGATCAAGATACATTTACTGGAGAAGAGAAATGACTGAAGATATTAATGAAAAATGCGTCAAAATGAAGTGAGTTTGCGCTTAAAACAAGAACAAATATCTGCCAATGGAGTCAGAAAGATAACCTTAATTTAAAGAGAAAACCAGATTATGTTTCTGACTCCATGGCAGATTCTTGTTTTAAGCACAAACTCACTTCATTTAAACAGTGTAATGTGGCTGTAAAAGTATTTAATCAGTCAGATAAGTTCCTCTCTGTCAGGTTTGTGTTGGTATCGGCTCCTCGTGAGCAGACGGTGTAACAGCGCTTCTTACGTAACCTTTTCCATATGTGTAATAGTACAGTCTCCAAACCTTCTCCAGTGTTTCAGATGCAACACATTAACTGTTGACCACAAGAGTCAAAGAGGAGAAAGCCTTTCAGATCATCTCTAAAGAAATAAAGATGCATCTTTTCCAGCTGTTAAACAGTTAAACACACAACACGTTTCTGCCTCACTCTGGCAGAACACACACACCTGTGACGCTCGGCTGTTTCACCTGTTCATGCAGAAGTCTCTCTGCTCCGGATGCGTTATCTGGCATCCGTCTGCGGCCCGCGGGAGCGCGGATAACTAGCTTGTCACTGCGAGGTGTTTGCGACATGCCAATTTTTTTGCCAGCAGACGTCGTGCTGCATTTAGGCCTGCGGTGGGACGGCTGCGGGCATCAGCGGAGCTGTCAATCACTGTCACGCTGAGCTCCGGGCCGCTGTGAGGAGCTGAAGGTGAGAGAGATTCAGAGAGCAGCAGCCGTACCCATATTAGCCATCTTAACGAAGGAGCTTGAACACTCAAAATTCATCCCATTTTTGTGATATCAACTTCATATTTGGCTTTGATTTTCTTACAATTTTAGAGCTGAATTATTTTATAAAATATAGATTTTGTATAAAATGTTTGCTTTCACAGTAAACAAAATATTTTTTACACTTTAAAAGCAATACAACTAGAACTGATGGATGATGCTGTTTTGCACACTGTGTGTTTTTGATAGTTCAATATTATGTTCAATACACATATGTAATAGTGTTTGATGTTTTTTATTATTATTTAAAAGGTAACTGTGACTTTTTATCAATTTTTTTTTTTTTTTTTTTTTTAAATAATGTAAAACGATGGTATTCTGGAAAGGTTTAGTATAATTGCATTTCATATTTTAAATGCTTTAATTTGCACACACACATACCAGTCATAAGTCAAAGATTTGCTAAACGTGACTGAATTATAAAAGCATGATGTGAAACTATAGACTCAGTTCTTATTGCTGAGATGCGAAAATCATGTTCTTCCTCAGTGTTTCTGTCTTGTTTTCCAGCACAAATATCTAAACATTCTTAAATCAAGATACATTTACTGGAGAAGAGAAATGACTGAAGATATTAATGAAAAATGTGTCAAAATGAAGTGAGTTTATGATTAAAACAAGTATCTACAGATGGAGTCAGAAATTTTAAATGAGTTTTACATTAACAAATGATAATAAACAGAAACACAAAGTTAAATTTAGTACGCTAAATATTGAACTGCAAAAGATTCATTTGCATTACACATCGAATTTATTACTCAAGTCAAAACGTGTGAAATGGACATTTGATCTTCACGTCTCTCTTGCAGCAACAACTTGTTCAAAATCATTCCGACAGTCAGAACCAACGAAAGCGATTTTAATACGAATTCTTCTCGTTTAATACACAGTTCAGCAGTTAATGATGTGAGTGATTAATGAAGATCAATGAGTCGGTGTTTGGTTCGTGTCTCTCTGATGTTCTCCAGCAGGATATGACATCATCGAAGAGCATCTTGAGCCTCAATGAAGGACAACCTCTGACCGTCCGAACCAAGAGTCACATGATCAATGACATCAGCTCCTAGAACAGCGCATTTTTCTAAATCCTAAAACTGTTTCAATATAGATTTTCGACTGTAAATGTACATCAGACGGTCGTTTTACAGCGATTTAAACTGTTTCAGTCTGTGGCGTTCTGATGAGATGTTTGTGCTGCAGGGAGGAAGAGCTTCGGATGGCCTTTACGTGCCTCACATGATTAGTCACATGACAGCTGAGAAAATCTAATTAAGACACGGAAGAGCAGTCGTCCGTCTCATTATGAAAGTGATCTGATGAACGTGCCGTTTAACCACAGTGTTTTGACCCATAAAATGTCTTATATTTGCAGAAGTGAGTGCACTGCAAAACTCATGTTCTTCCTCAGTGTTTCTGTCTCATTTTCCAGCACAAACATCTAAACATTCTTAAATCAAGATACATTTACTGGAGAAGAACAATGACATGAGAATAAATTAAATCAAAATCTCTGAAAATAATCTTGTTTCACTTTGAATTAAAATGATTTTTTCTGACTCCATTGGCAGATATTTGTTCTTGTGTTAAGCACAAACTCACTTTTTTTTTTTTTTTTCATTAATCAAGTCTTAATTTCTTCAGTCATTTCTCTTCTTCAGTAAATGTATCTTGATCTAAGAATGTTTAGATATTTGTGCTGGAAAACAAGACAGAAACACTGAGGAAGAACATGATTTTGCAGTGTGATTCACATGAAAGTTTAATATGAATCTAATAGTAAGTAGAAATGTGTGTGTGTGTGTTTGAGCACTAGATTGAGCTGTTTTATAGAGATAAACTCTATTAACTCTATTAACACTCATGGCACAGAGTTTCAGATTGTTTTCATCATTGTCACGTGACTGTCAGCAGCCAAAGACTGTGTTTATATGTGATGGTGTTCAAAGGTGAAGTGTGTTTCAGCACTAGAAAAACTATAAACAAACTTGTGAATTCTTCTTATCTGTGTGTGTGTGTGTGTGTGTGTGTGTGTGTGTGTGTGTGTGTGATTCAGTGTTGCTGTTTGTATTTGCTCTTTGTGTATCTGTCCGCATGTCCAGGCTAAAGAGGACAGACAAGTGCAGACCGAACATGTCACGGCGCGTTTGAGTCACGCTGCCCAACTTAGTCACGGCTGAAAATGAGTATAGACTCATCTAGAGGACCACACCTCACACACACACACACACACACACACACACACACACACACACACACACACACACACGTCTGGTTCACTATCCATGTAGGGTCATTCCATAGGCGTAATGGTTTTTATACTGTGAAAAAAACTGTACATTCTCTCCCCCTACACTAACACTCCTCCTAAACCTAACCATCACAGAAAACATTCTGCATTTTTACATTTTCAAAAAAACACCATTTAGTATGTTTATGAACCCAATGGACCACTGGGGACTGCTGGCTGGTCCCCACAATGTAGGTGATTTCAGTCTTTACTCTCTTTAAGGGGATGTTTGGATGCACAACACTGTGACACACTTCCCACATCTTTTTTCAAGAGTGTGTTTAACTGTTTAGAAGCAGATCTCCTAGAAGTGGTAAACACCTCACTTCTTTCTGGGATCTTTCCAAACTCCCTGAAAACTGCAGTTGTTAAGCCCCTCCTGAAAAAGAGCAATCTGGATAACACCATATTGAGCAACTACAGACCAATCTCAAATCTCCCTTTCATGGGCAGATCATTGATCATTTTTCAATCAGCTGAACAAATTCTTAAGCTTGAATGGATATTTTGACATCTTTCAATCTGGTTTCCGACCGCATCACAGCACAGAGACAGCACTCATAAAGATAATAAATGATATTCGCCTAAACACAGATTCAGGTAAATTATCAGTGCTGGTTCTACTCGACCTCAGTGCTGCGTTTGACACTGTTGATCACAACATTCTTCTTGACAGGCTTGAAAACTGGGTTGGGCTTTCTGGGATGGTCCTTAAATGGTTCAGGTCATACTTAGAAGGGAGAGGTTATTATGTGAGTATCGGTGACCATAAGTCTGAGTGGACATCCATGACATGCGGAGTCCCTCAAGGTTCAATTCTTGCACCCCTCCTGTTCAACCTATATATGCTGCCACTGAGCCAAATAATGAGAAAGAACCAAATTGCATATCACAGCTATACAGATGACACCCAGATTTACCTAGCGCTATCACCTAACGACTACTGCCCCATTGACTCCCTGTGCCAATACATTGATGAAATTAAAAATTGGATGTGCCTAAACTTTCTTCAGCTAAACAAAGACAAAACTGAAGTCATTGCATTTGGAAACAAAGATGAGGTTCTCAAAGTGAACATGTACCTTCACTCTAGGGGTCAAACAATTAAAAATCAAGTCAGGAATCTTGGTGTGATTCTGGAGTCAGACCTGAGTTTCAGTAGCCATGTAAAGACAGTAACTAAATCAGCATATTATCATCTCAAAAATATTGCAAGAATTAGATGCTTTGTCTCCAGTCAAGACTTAGAGAAACTTGTTCATGCTTTTATCACCAGTCGGGTGGATTATTGTAATGGGCTCCTCACTGGCCTTCCCAAAAAGACCATAAGACAGCTGCAGCTCGTACAGAACGCTGAGCAGAACCAGAAAACATGAACACATCACACCAGTCCTCAGGTCCTTGCACTGGCTTCCAGTTGCATTTAGAATTGATTTTAAAGTACTGTTACTTGTTTATAAATCACTCAATGGCCTAGGACCCCAATACATTGCAGATATGCTCATAGAATATAAACCTAACAGATCACTCAGATCATCAGAATCAAGTCACTTAGAAATACCAAGGGTTCACTCAAAGCAAGGAGAGTCTGCTTTTAGCTGTTACGCCAGCCGCAGCTGCAACCAGCTTCCAGAAGAGATCAGGTGTGCTCCAACAGTAGCCACATTCAAATCCAGACTCAAAACATTTCAGTTAAGAATTAAAATTTCCTGATAATTTCCTAAAATTTCCTCACCTCCATATCATCCAAGATGTTCATGTCTTTCTTTCTTCAGTGGAAAAGAAATGAAGGTTTTTGAGGAAAACATTCCAGGATTTTTCTCCATATAGTGGACTTCACTGGGGTTCAACGGGTTGAAGGTCCAAATGTCAGTTTCAGTGCAGCTTCAAAGAGCTCTACATGATCCCAGACGAGGAATAAGAGTCTCATCTAGAGAAACCATCAGCCATTTACTAAGTTTTTTTAAAAATTAACCACAAATGCTCATCTTGCACTGCTCTGTGATGCATCACACATTACGTAATCATGTTGGAAAGGTCACGCGTGACGGTGGAAGTACCGCGGTAGGGCAAAAAGGCCGTTTGTCTTAGTCAGAGATCAGATGTGCTCCACATTCACATCCAGACTCAAAACACTTCTGTTTACATTGTCGAAACTGATTGCACTGTATTTTAGCACTTTTTTTATTCTAAACTGTTTTAATATCAATTTTTATTATTTACTTTTATTGCTACTTTTATTTTTATGAACTGATTGCACTGTATTTTCTTAACTGTTTTAATGCATTTTATATCAATCTTTTAATTCTTATGTATTTGTTTCCTTTCTATGTAAAGCACTTTGAATTACCATTGTGTATGAAATGTGCTGTATAAATAAACTTGTCTTGCACAAAGAGGTCAAAATCCTTCAGCCCAAGACTTTGATTTCATGAGAATTAGAAAGAAAGTTATGGGACGTGACGTGGCATAAAGACACTGAGATGCTTCTGACAGGACTGGGTAATTTCTAGTTAAACATGATTTACATTTATTAATCTGTGTGTGTGTGTGTGTGTGTGTGTGTGTGTGTTTCCATGAAGACGAGCTGAAATCAGCAGGATTGTAGGGATCAGCAGACGGAGCAGTGAGGATATCATATATAATACACTCTTACACTGAACAAAGCAACTATTGCAAATCTATTTGTTTTGCAGCGATGCAACAGAAGAATCATTTTCAGTTCCCTAAAGAACCTTTATTTTTAAAAGTGTATAAATCAAATGATCTCATGACCCTGAGAACTTCACTAGATCTGAAGAAAACACGCAGAACTCACGGGCCGAACGCGGGTGTTTTCCTCCAGAAAGAGTCTCTTCTGCTCTCTGTGTTTCGTGTTCCTCCTTCAATCAGCCGTTCCAGAGGAAGATGAGCCAGACACACACACAGAAAGACACAAACACTGATCTACGGGGGACCGTGACAGATTCACACACACGTGAGGACAGAAGGGAAGGAAAAACCTCCCTCACGTCAAAATGTTCTCGCGGCCGCATTATACTGTGTTTGAGAATAAACAGGCAGGACAGACGCTCATCATTTATGGGTTTAATACAAACATCAGTGGCAGCATAAATGTGCTCTGAGCGATTCACAATCCCAGAATCCCCGACCTCAACCCCGGCGTGTCCCTGGTGTGCTTCTATTTTAGAAACGCCGCTCTATTCTTCTGCTTTCTGCTTCTGCTGAAGCCTTCGAGATAAATCCCTGCTGTCAAATGTTATCTTTGAAGGCCCAGAGCAACGTTTGTCTGGAAGGCGTTTTGATTATTATTTTCATCTGCTTAGCAGAACGGAATATCATACGGCAGATGTGATGTAAGAGTTTAGTGGGTCGCACTGCATTGATTTACTCCAACTGATGTTAAAATAAGTCTTCATATCCCTCATGCTGCGTCAAAACACGATGAGATTCGGTCATGGAAATAACTCCATTTACACTTGGAAAGAAACAACTCCGGCTCACTGGACAAAACTTACCGCCGGTGACATTTCTGCTAAATTATATTATGTTTCGCAATACTTTTCAGAGAAAAACATCCAGTGATTAGTGCTAAACATGGGTTCAGTATTTCATCCAACAGACATATTAGCAGATGTCATCATTGCCACGGAGACCAGTGAACTGATGACATCAGTGAACGATATCACGGTCCATGCTTTAACTATCAGGAGGTGAAGGGTCACACGGTATTTCTGGACACTCTTACCAGTCTCTTCAGATGATCTGAATCGCTCAGGCTCCACAAACCTCCTGTGCATTTCAGCCTTTGGTCAGTTCATAACATAATATCTCCTCACCTGAGGGCTGTTTCATAAAAGATGCTAAGAAACGGGACACAATAGAAGCGCAATAATTCTAAAATATACATTTCGCTAAAATATTTGATGTTGGACATTAAATGTGCCTTATGTACAAGTTTAAACAAGTAAGTGTATTTTTTTATGATAGTAACTGTAAATGGACTATTGTAATGCGGTAAATCAATATACTTTTATACTTTATAAAATTTAGTCTGTGCATATTTATTTTAATTTTGATTTTTATTTAATTCTTAATTTCTGCTCTTCTAATAACCATAAAGAGTACTACTGCCAAACAAAACCAGAGAGAAATGTATTCATATATTTTAAAACAATCTAATTAAATATTGGGCACAAAACATTTAGCCAGTAAGAAAGGAAAACCTGTAGGTTTTACCATCAGACATTTACTAAAAAGAAATTAAAATTTTATACATTTTAAATGCTCATCTTGAACTAGTTTCAGTGTCTACACTGCCAGAATTCTAATGCAAGATGATGAGCATTTATGGTTAAAACGTATAAAATTTTAATTTCTTCTTAGTAAATGGCCGATGGTTTCTCTAGATGAGACTCTTATTCCTCGTCTGGGATCATGTAGAGCTCTTTGAAGCTGCACTGAAACTGACATTTGGACCTTCAACCCGTTGAACCCCAGTGAAGTCCACTATATGCACTGTAAAAAATTACCGTGATTTTAACAGTAAAAGACTGTAAAAATGCTGCGGTGAAAAACTGTTAATTGGTTTACAGAAAGTTTCCGTACTATATACGGTGAATAACTGTAATAGATCTAACGGTACATTTAATGTAATTTTACGGTAAAATACCGTTAAATTCACAGTTTTTGACAAATTGACATTCCCACAATTCCCTGCGTGACACTTCACATTTGATATATTTTTGTTGAAATAACTCTGTTTCTTCTTAGTTTTTCTCATTTTTTTCTAATCAGTTATGTACATTAGGGTTTTATGTTACATCTAATGTTGTTAAATTAATGTTTATTGCATTTTTAAAATTTCATGCATGTTACCATGATGGTGTTTAGTGTGTGTGTGAATGACACTGTGTGCACCTTCTATATGTTAGTGTTGTCCTTCTCAGCTTGTGGAAAAGCTGCTTGTGATGAACTTTGATTCATCATGTGACTCTCATCACCACTGTTTTTGGTGACTGTCGGTGTATTATAAAGATACAAAACAGATATTAGTACTTCATTAGGCTGGTAAATTAACATTATATCAGTTAATGAAATATGTTATTTTACTGTAAATTTTACTGGGATTTTTTTTTTACAGTGTACTGAAATCCAATGTTAAATATACATATTTAAAATGTAAAATTCACATGTAACTCCGTAAGTATGTTTACGGTTTGATGTCATTTTTACAGTATTGTTCTGGTAACCACAGCTGCCGGTATTTTTCCGTAGAAACAACGGGATTTTTTTTACAGTGTGGAGAAAAATCCTGGAATGTTTTCCTCAAAAACCTTCATTTCTTTTCCACTGAAGACGATATGGATGACATGGAGGTGAGTAAATTATCAGGAAATTTTCAATCTAGAGTGAACTAATCCTTTACGATGTACACTTTATAGAAACACACCTCGTTTATTCATGCGTGTTTCTCAGGTTTCTCTGCTCTTTTCTTCTGCGGACGCTGAGCTGAGAGACACAGACAGGAAAGGCTGAATTCATCTTTAATGTTCTTCATTCGCTGATTTATTTGGCACATATTGCATCGGTTAATAAGAACATGAAGGCAGATTGTGAAAGACAGAAATCAAATCAACTTCAATTTAAAGTAATTGCTAAATACATTATTAACTAATTAAATTACTAACAAGTATATGGAAGATATTTAAGCAGACAGTATAGTCTGGTATCACTTCAGAATAATGGTCCTACGCAGGACTAATGAGTAACACTACTTTAACATTACTATTAACTAATATACAAACAAGCTTAACTGATCAGTAATCAAATTTAAGAGATAGTTCATTATTAGATAATCAATAATTACTGAATGAGATTAGCATCATTAAGAACTAATGACAAATTATAAAGAATTACTAATTGATTACTAATCACAACATTACCGTTTCTTGAGCAATTGTTTTTTTACTCTCAACGTGGTCATAAAATCCATCACTGATTACTCAAGTGTTGCTATGCAGGAACTGCTAGTGATCTGGAACATTATTTTAAAGTGAAAAACATATTTTAAAAACATATATAAGTGTTGCACTATACATAACACTTGAGTAATTAGTGATGCATTTTACACAGCAAAAATGCTTTTCTTACTTGGTATTTTTGTCTTGTTTACTACTCTTAACTACTATGTACTTACATTTAAATTAATCATTCGATACAATGCACTTATTGTGTACATACATGTTTTTACATTGTACTTATATTTTAAAAACACCTGCATGTAATTACATCTGTAATTCATTTCTGTAATTACATTTATAATTACACTGTTGACCCATCCTTTAACCCTTACCCTTACCCTTAAACCTACCCATACCACCAAACCTGTCCCTAACCTTACCCGTATCCACCTCAACAGCTGCAAAAGTGTTTTGCAATTCAACATGAACCCAATAAGTACATTATACTTATTTTTTGATGGAAGTACATAGTAGTTTCGGCCACTTAATATAAAGTAGGACCAAAAATTCTAAAATGCATTTTCTATACAAGAAAAATGAAAAAAATCTAAATTAAGTGCATTTTGCTTAAAATGAGCAAAATTATCTGCCAATAGAGTAAGAAAATAAATATTGTTTTCCATATGCATTAAGATTATTTTTCTTACCCCAGTGGCAGATCATTTTACTAAGCAAAATGCACATAATTTAGGATTTTCCCCCAGGAAACGACTAAATATCTTATGTATTTTTCTTAAATGTATCTTGATTTAAGAATGTTTAGATATTTGTACTTGAAATAAGACAAAAATACGCAGTAAGAAAAACATTTATTGCAGTGTATGACTATATTCAGAGTAAAAATGATGAATCATCTCAGACACACCATAATGTTCTTTATAATTTGTCAGATAGTTATCAGTTATTAATGAGGCTAATCTCATTCAGTAATTATTGATAACCTAATAATGAACTATCTCTTAAATCTGATTACTGATCAGTTAAGCTTGTTTGTATATTAGTTATAGCTGAAGTGTTAAAGTAGTGTTGCTCATTACTTGCTGGCTTTGATTATTTATTAATGACAGACCATTACTACAAAGTATTACCTATAATCAGATAATTCTCTGCTGATAGAATTACTAATAAATAATAACAAGGAGTTTCAATTAGGCTAAAAAAACTCAAATATTGTTGTCAATCAAATATGATTATTGGAGTTCGTTTTACAAGAAAATGCTAGTTTAGTTTTTCTACTTCAGAATTTCACTGTTAATCCTTGCAGATATTTTGTAATTATTTGTGAAATTTACAAGCAATTTCTGAGAGAAAACTGTTTCTACATCAAGTGTTTTTCAGTGTACATCGGACTAATAAAGCTAAAAAACTTTTATAAAACTAGAGAAAGAGCAGAACTCTGTAACCAAAAATAAACTTAACTAAAACTGATTGATGCATTTTTCATTAATCAAGCGTTAATTTCTTCAGTCATTTCTCTTCTCCAGTAAATGTATCTTGATTTAGAATGTTTAGATGTTTGTGCTGGAAAACAAACAGAAACACTGAGGAAGAACAGATGCAGACCTGACGACCAACAACAAGCCCTAATTAAACACAAATGAGCAAATCATTCCTCACCACTTCACAACCAGAAACAAACTGTCAAGCTTTAATTCTCTGTAGTTTTTTTATTATTTTTTTTACAACAAACATTAATACTGAGAACAGATGCTGTAAGTCTTTCCTCTGCTGTTGTACAGTAATCTTCAGTGTTATCACATCATATTCAAGAGCACTGAAACAGAATGAAGCATCTGAAATGGACGCAGCAGATTTGGGAGATGCTCATATTTTCCTGATGACGCTGCTTCACACCAGATTCTGTGGCTAATAAACCTCCAGCTCTTGAATATGACATTTGGATATGACAGATAAACACACATGTTCAGTTGGAGCGCAGACTCGGGTCTGACCTGCTGTCCTGTTATCAGAGTCCCTCAGTGACCATCTGTCTCAGGAGGTGGACGCACACGAGACACAAACTCACAGTCTGCCATGAGCGCAGAGAAGAGATCCACGGCAAACACAGAGCGAACGGGACTCCAGCTCCGCAGATGGACAGCAAGATTCCCGTTCCCGTGTTCGGCAGCCTGTCGTGATCGGATCAAACATGCAGAACTCTCAGAGCCTCTTCAGTTTACATATTTAATCACCAGGGTCAAAGTAATTATAAAGAAAATCTTAATAAACATTGCCAGCATTTTCCAAATTGAAATGTCTAATAAAGGAGCACCTTTTTGAGTGTTTTATATACACTATATGCAAACAAGGAATAAAGCAATAGTTTATGGTTGGTAAGATGTTTTATTGCATTTATTTGATCAGAAATACAGTAAAATTGTGAAATATTGTTCCAATGTAAATCAGCTGTTTTCTATGTGAATATATAGTAAAGTGTCATTTATTCCTGTGATCAAAGCTGAATGTCACATGATCCTTCAGAAATCATTCTGATATGATGATTTGATGCTCAAGAAACATTTATGATTATTATTAATGTTGAAATCAGTTCATATGTTTGTGGAAACTGTGATACATTTTATTTTTCAGGATTCTTTGATGAACAGAAAGTTCAAAGAACAGCATTTATTCGAAATTAGAATCTTTTGCAACATTGTAAATGTCTTTAATGTCA
This sequence comes from Megalobrama amblycephala, assembly GCF_018812025.1. Taxonomy (NCBI): domain Eukaryota; kingdom Metazoa; phylum Chordata; class Actinopteri; order Cypriniformes; family Xenocyprididae; genus Megalobrama; species Megalobrama amblycephala. Next base: position 120,058 of record NC_063047.1, read on the forward strand.
CTTTTGATCAATTTAATGCATCTTTAGTGAATAAAAGCATCAGTCTCTTTTGAATCTTGTTGACCCCAAACCTTGTAAATATATCCACACAAACTGAACGGATCTGAATAATGACTCTTTTGTGTTTTTAGAGCTGCTTTACAGCTGAAATTGAATTTGTCTCATATTTGATGTTTGCATCATTGATTCGGTTTATTTCTGTGAAGCTGCTGTGAATCAGTCTGTACTGCATGAAGCGCTGTAGAAATAAAGCTGACTCTCACATGAATCTAATGTTGCAATCATTAACAAAGGAATATCTGTCATCTCGCTTCTCTCAGTATCTGCAATCATTATCATATTAAGTGCATATGATTTTACAATAACTGAATATGTCCTAAAATTACTTTCTTGGAATAAAGGCACAGAGCATCACAGCTTGAGATGGTTTGAATGAACAGGAGGAAGTGACTGTCCGTCTATTAATGTGACCTTTACCTCATCTCATTAGGGTCTCACATCATGACGTCACTGCTTTAATATCTGCCGCTGTGAAGCGTTACTCACGGACGGACAGACGCGACTGTAGGATCTCAGAGTTTGTCCTCTTCAAGTCTGAAAAACATAGAAAGAGCAGATTGAATGTTATTTTGACTGCTGTGCATGTGGTGAATCACACTGTGTTATGCTGAAACTCGAGTGAAAATGATTCAACGCCTTCTAAAGTTATCTGAGGCTTCGGCAATACAAAGTTCTGCTTCACGCTCTCTTTCAAAAGCTCAAACATGATCAAAGAGAACGCATGTGAACTCGTACACAGAGGATGAACACGTGAGTGGAGCTGCTGTCAGTCTGCGTTCAGCTCTCTCAGACAATAAGGACAGAGAAGAGAAGAGGAAGAATGCAGACGTTCTCATCTGGACGAGGACTGGCGCTTTTCTTTGAGTCAGTGGAGCAGCGGCCGCGACACGCCTCCAAACACCATTAAAAAGATGAAGATCTCCTGTGGATCTGAGCGTGACATCAGACCGGAGATAGAGACCAACATCTGCCCTCTGTCTGTCCTCATCACTCACACACACACACACACACACACACACACATTAAAGGGTCAAGTGTTGGTGAAAAAGACATTTTTTGAAAGCAGCTAAAGACTCGCAGCTCAGGTTGAGTTCCTCAGGAGGGAACAGTCCAGTTCGCCTGAAGAACGCAAGATCCTGGAGGAGACACAGGTCTGAAGCAGTGAGTTTAGGTACAGGAGTGCAGAGCCAGAGGTTGTTCTGTAGGCAAACTTCAATGCCTTGAATTTGATGCGAGCAGCAATTAGCAACCAGTGCGAACTGATGAAGAGAGGAGTGACGTGTGCTTTCTTCGGCTCTTTAAAGACCACAGTGTGGTCTGTGAAGTTTAAAGGGCTGGTTGATTATGATTTGACTTTTTTAACTTTAGTTAGTGTGTAATGTTTCATCATGAACAACATCTGCAAAGTTACGACACTCAAAGTTCAATGCAAAGAGCTTCTTCCCAGGTTTGTGACATCACTAACTCTAAAATCTACATAAACCCCGCCCCAAGAGAACACTCAACAAAGGGGGCGGGGCCATGTTGGGCTGCTTTAGAGAAGAGGAAGAGTTGTTGTAGTCGAGTGTTGTTGTCATGCCGTCATTTTACGCCGGACTGCTTCACAAACGAGGGTCAATTCAACACAAAAGATGAACATGACGGCACATGCTAGTGGATGAGTTGATCAACTCCACAGCAACTACATCAATTTATCCACTAACCATTCAGAAACGTCTAAAAGTTGTAACTTCTTCCTGAGTCTCTCCATCAGTGTCGACTCCGGTTTGAACAATGTAAGGCTGAACACTGTCGTCATTTTGTCTGCGTGAGATTCTCCAGCTTTGTTGTTGTTGAGCTGTTAAAGCTCCGCCCTCTTCTGGAAAGCGGAGCTCATTTGCATTTAAAGGGACACACACAAAAACGGCGTGTTTTTGCTCACACCCAAATAGGAGCAAATTTGATGAGCTATAATAAATGATCTGTGGGGGATTTTGAGCTGAAACTTCACACACACATTCTGGAGACACCAGAGATTTAGGCCCAATCCCAATTCTATTTTATACACCCCTACCCCTTCATGTGAATGCGCAAAGGGAAGGGGAAGGGGAAAGGGATGGGAAAAAGGGCATTATAGGTCCCCTTTAACTGATAATCAATCACAACTCCAAGGTTCCTAGCCGTCCTGGTTATGGTTGATGAACGTATCTGAATGGGGAAGTAGTGATGGAGGGTTGGGTTGGCTAAAGCCTTGTTTACACGTGGCGCGTTACGGCTCCGGCAAGGTTTTGTTCTGTCCTCTACGCAGTGTCAACGCACACCAGAAGCATTTCAGAAGCGAAGCGGCTGGATTCGCGGGACCACGGGATTTGCCTGTCTGACGTTTTTTTCCTTGATTTTTTTCATATTTTTAATGGCTAAATGGTTATATTTTGTCTGGTTTAATTGTATTTATTGATATGCCATACTTTATTTTGCTGTAGCCTACAGACAAAGTTAATACACTTAAAAGTTCAGTTATGGATGACAAGAACAAAAAAATTTCAAGTTTTTCAACTTCGAATCTCTCGTCCTCAGTTTCTGGCCTCCTAGTGGTGTGAAATATGAGCAGGAGTTTACACAGGGTGATTATTTTGACTTTATTTTGTATTTGAACTGCGTGTCTTAGCTGTGGCGTCCGTCAAAAATAGGCGAGGCACTTCTGGGATGCTTCTGAAACGCTCCATGGCACGACTGTTGAAACACGAGCATTGACTAGAGTGGCCGCGGATCAGCTCCGGTAGCTGCGTCGCACACGCGTACAGTGTAAATAAGGGGTAAGACCACAAGCAGTTCTGTCTTGGTCCTTCATCCAACAAGAAATGTCTGTAAATCAGGCTGAGATGCGAGCAGCCGAATCATCTGGCTGGAATGAGAGGTTGAGGCAGTGATAGGAAAAACCATGCTTCTGAATGAGAGATCCTAGTGATGACGTGTAGATGGAGAAGAGAAGTGGTCCTGAGGCACTCCAGCAGACAGATGCTGCGACACCTCACCCTCCATGACACCCTGAAGGACCTACCTGAGAGCTAAGACTTGAACCACTGGAGTACGGTTCCTGATATGACCTTCATCATGAGGGTAGACAGGAAGATCTGGTGGTTAACGGTGTCAACAGCAGCAGACAGACCCAGCAAGATGAAAGTCTCAGAGCTTCAATAAGCGAGAGCAGGGCAGTCTCAGCTGAGTGGCCGCGTTTGAAACCAGACTGATGTAGTCCAGGGGGTTGTTCTCAGAAAGAAAGACAGAGATTTGGTTGAACTCGCTCAAGTGTTTTAGCAATGAATGGAAGCAGGATACCGATCTGTAGTTTTCTAAAGGTGCTGGATTTAGTGTGTTTCTAAAGCAGTGGGTTACCCGAGCCTGCTTAAATGCTGTGGGAAAGACACCAGTGTGAAGAGAGGTATTAATAATGTGAGTGAGTGAAGAAGGAGATGAGTGGGGATAGGATGAAGTGGACAGGTAGAGTGATTGGAAAGGATACATTTTTGGAGACTTCTGCCTCCGAGAGTGAAGAGAAAGTTGGGAGACTGTGTTTGCTGTTAAGATGTGTGTCAGTTTGCAGTGTGATGAATTGGTCACTGATCGTTTTTGTTTTATTTATGAAGAATGTGGCAAAGTCGTCAGCTGTTAGAGTAGATGAAGGAGGAGGACGAGGACTAAGATGAGAAGAAAAGGTTTTGAAAAGCGTGCAAGAGTCAGAAGAATTGTTCATTTTGTTGTGGAATTGTTAATCGTGTCATTTTAGCAGTAGAGACATTTGCAGAGAAGGAAGAGAGGAGCGATTGATACAAACCAAGGTCAGTGGGATCTTTCGATTTGTGCCACTTCCTCTCTGCAGCCCTGAACGAAGCTCACGGAGAACATCAGAGAGCCAGCGGGCAGAGGGGGTGGCGCGGCTGGTCTGGATGAAACGGGGAAAAAGTTGTCTAAACAAGATGTTAGAGTGGGAGAGGAAGTGTGGATGAGACCAAAGGGGATAGACTCTCTCTCTCTCTCTCTCACACACACACACACACACACACACACACACACACACACATACACACACACACTAACCTCCTTCAGACACATCTGGATCTTTTATCAGCTTCTACAAAATGGTGTTTTTTTCCAGCACAAATATTAAACATTCTTAAATCAAGATACATTTACTGGAGAAGAGAAATGACTGAAGATATTAATGAAAAATGCGTCCAAATGAAGTGATTTTGTGCTTAAAACAAGAACAAATATCTGCCAATGGAAAATAATCCTAATTTAAAGCATTAGGGTCAAATTTTCCCCATTGACAGAAATTTGTTCCAAAAAAAACTTGTTCATGTACTATTTAATGAGAATAAGGGCATTTTATATGAAATATTAATGAAACAAGCATGACTTGTAGCACTTCATCTCTAGGTAAATCACTGCATGCAGCTGCTGGTTTTTGTGATAATGCGTTCCTGCAGGGCTGGACACAAAATAACACGACATTCCCAGATTTAAAACTAAAGGTTAATGCAAATAATGAAGCCTGTAGGGCGGACTCGTGTTTCCCGTTAGCCGCGTGTCACCGCTAATGTGGAGCAAACAGGTGCGTCTGACAGCAGGTGACCTTGGAGCGCAGCCGCGCGTTCATGACATCTCCTGTCCGCATCGCTCTCTCTACCTGATGTTACTATCGCAGACGTCAGAGGAGATCATCCCTGCGAAGAGAGCAGCGAGACCTGACGTCTGTGTCGAGTGCAGCGCTACCTCGCCGTAAATGTCACGGCTCGCCAGAGGCCCGTGGTGCTTTCAGACATTAGCTGAGCTTTACACCACATATGAGACTCGAGACTGATTCAAAACTCATACAGATCAGATGTTTGATGACTTTTACTTAGTGTCAGTCTAACTGATATAGATCGAGCACAAAAAAGCTGATGAAACGCACTGCAAAAAATCATGTTCTTCCTCTGTGTTTCTGTCTAAACATTCTTAAATCAAGATACATTTACTGGAGAAGAACAATGACTGAAGATATTAGGACTTGTTTAATTAAAAATGATAGGAAAAACCATGTTTCAGAAAGACAGATCCTTCTGATGACATGTAGATGGAGAAGAGAAGCGGTCCCAGCACTGAGCCCTGAGGCACTCCAGCGGACAGATGTTGTGACTTCACCTCACCCCTCACGACACTTACCTGAGAGATGAAAAATCATCAAAATGAGGTGAATTTGTGCTTAAAACAAGAACAAATATCATCTGCCAATGGAGTCAGAAAAATAAGCTTAATTCAAAGAGAAAACAAGTTTATTTTGGCAGATATTTGTTCTTGTTTTAAGCACAAACTTGCATTTTTCATTAATATCTTCAGTCATTTCTCTTCTCCAGTAAATGTATCTTGATTTATGAATGTTTAGACATTTGAGCTGGAAAACAAGACAGAAACACTGAGGAAGAACATGATTTACAGAAGCAAGGTTAGTAATAACTAGTTCCTCTGCCAGAATCCTCCCGTACGACCCGTGCTGTCCGTAGGATTGTCTTTAACGAGTTCTCATTAGCTTCTGAAGACGTCGCCGTGGCAACAGAGTGACGCACACCTGCAGATGCCGGTCCATATGCACGCGGGCTGAAGCCGTGATGGATTTACCCATGAAAAACTATTCTGGACTTGAACTTTAACAGTCAGCCTTCCACTCTCTGTATCATCTAGAGAAAGTACGTCAATCATCAGAGGTGTGATGCAAACGCATCTGCTTCAGCGACTCACTCGACCGCCAGCAGGTCATCATTGCACTGAACTTTGTTCATTAGAGCAAATGTCTTCATCTTTACACAGTACAGATTGTTTCAGAGCTGTGCTAATGTTGTCAAATGAATTTCATCTCTAAAAGCACAACAGTGTCATTATTCAGATCAATTCAGTTCAAGTTTTGTTCTCATCTGAGAGAGTCAGTGCAGTCAGATCAATAACATCACTGAATATCGAATAGTGTCTTTTAAACCCAAACTGTCAAACACAGTTTTTGCATCTTTCTTTACAATAAACAACACTTGACTTGATTATCTAATACAATGACATTCAGACATGAAGTATGATTAAAGACTCGTCACGTTTGTGTAGGACAGGAATGGAAATCTGGTTGATTTTCACTGTAAATGTGTGTTCAAGTTTGGCGAACTTTACCCGGTGAATCTGACCATCAGCGAGAGGCTCGGTTCGGCCCGTGTGACACATTCACATTCGCTCCAGATCCCGTCCACCTTCTTCTCCCACAGCATTTCACTGCGTGAAGGTACAAGAATCGCAGTTTAACACGGATAAAGATCCGAGTGATTCACACTGGAATTCTGCAGACATTTCCTGCTCTTTCCGGCTCTCGCTGCATGTTTCCTCACATACCTGACACTGATTCAGAACTGAGGAAGAGCTCAGAGAATGCTGTTTACTCAGGATAACTAGTCTCTGACCAGCTGCAGAGGACAGGAAACACTGAAAACATCTCTGGACCGACACAAGTAAAACTAAGTGAAACAGCAACACTTTACAATAAGGTTTCAGAGTTAATGCACTGTGAAAAAACAATGAAAATTTGCATTTGTTGAAAATATTTTGCTCATGTTAACTAATGCATTAACTAATGTTTAAGAATGGGATCTTATTATAAAGTGTCACTAGTAAAACATATCTATTCTCAAAACTAAAGCACAGATGAATTGCATTAATGATAAAAAGGCGTTTTTTGTCATCACTGTATGGCGTGAACGTTCTGCTAAACTTCTGATTTTGTGCTGCACCGAGGAAAGAAAGTCATCGGGTTTGAACACGGTGAGGAGGAGTAAATGAGGACAGAACTGACAAACAAATAAAAGAAAATCAAGAAAGAAAGGGCGTCTTCTTCTGGTTCAGTCCTCTGGCTCATGTGAAGGCAGCAGGTATCCACATCCCCCAGAACACAGCGCTGTGATTGAGGAGAGGAGGATCTAAATGTCAGCTGTGATATCAGATAAAACGAGCTGCAGCTCACTGTGAGCACGACCCTCTCTCTCTCTCTCTCTCTCTCTCTCTCTCTCTCTCTGCGTCAGCGTTTGTTCAGCCCACCTCTGATGAGTCAGTCTCCCACTCGCTGACGCTCTCAGCCAATCAGAGAGCTCACTGCTGCCACTGCTGCCGTCAGAGCCCTGGTGATGAACACACACACACACACACACACACACGTTTTTTCACTATATTAGTGAGGACATTTCATAGACTTCCATTAACTTTATATCAGATTAATAATTTACTATTGGCAGATATTTGTTCTTTTTTAATCATAAACTCACTTCATTTTGATCATTTGTTATTCTTAACATCTTCAGTCATTTCTCTTCTCCAGTAAATGTATCTTGA